>NC_092336.1:381220000-381530000 GCF_046630445.1 Rutidosis leptorrhynchoides | reverse complement strand
CTTTCCAAATACAAGGTTAGCAAGTGGGTGACACAAAACTGCAAGTTTTGAGCTAAAATTTTCAAATTTGAAACCCACCAAACCCACAAAAATATTTTGCAAACACCGGTAAAGGGTTATTCCGGAAAACTTATCTAGGGTAAAAACTAGATTTCAAAAGAACAAATGTTTTCATAAAGATCCAATTTCCTTAATGGATCTAAATTTTTATAGTCATGTGGGACTGTAAACCATATCGTTACTACCATTGTTTATACCGCCGTATAGAAATCACTGATGTACAAAGTGTGAAGAATAAAGAAGTGATTCTAGTATTTCAAGACAATATTGCTTGAGGACAAGCAACGCTCAAGTGTGGGAATATTTGATAATGCTAAAAACGAACATATATTTCATAGCATTATTCCTCAAGAAAGACAAGCTTTTAGTTGCAATTGTTCGATTTACAAGCAATATTCGTTTAAATATTAAAAAGTGAAGACAAAAGGCAGATTCGACAAATTGAAGACAAAAAGGTCCAAAGAGCTAAAAAGTACAAGATACAACTAAAAAGGTTCAAAATATTGATGAGGAACGTCTCAAAATGACAAGAGTACAAGTTACAAGACGCAAAGTACGCGATATAAAATAATACGCGAAGACGTCCGAAAATCCGGAACCGGGACCTGAGCCAAGAAGAAACGTCCGACGCAACGGACCAAAAATATCTAGTCTACTATGCACAAGAATATAATATAATATATATATAATTATATATAATTATATATTATATATATTATTATTATTATATTACGTCGGCAAGAAGAAAACAAACCAATTTGGCTGGATCCAGGGTGGCCATGCGACTCGCATGGCCAAAGGCACAAATCCATGCGAGTCGCATGGAGTGAGATTGCTGGTCAGGTCCTATATAAAGCCAGTTTTGTGCCGAGTTTTAATCATTTTTTTTTTCTTCCTCTTCATACGTAAATATATTTATATTTATAATTTATATTTTAATTTTAATTATAATTCTAATAATAAGGGTATGTTAGCGAATGTTGTAAGGGTGTAAGTCGAAATTCTGTCCGTGTAACGCTACGCTATTTTTAATCATTGTAAGTTATGTTCAACCTTTTTATATTAATGTCTCGTAGCTAAGTTATTATTATGCTTATTTAAAACGAAGTAATCATGATGTTGGGCTAATTACTAAAATTGGGTAATTGGGCTTTGTACCATAATTGGGGTTTGGACAAAAGAACGACACTTGTGGAAACTAGACTATGGGCTATTAATGGGCTTTATATTTGTTTAACTAAATGAAAGTTTGTTAATGTTAATATAAAGATTTACAATTGGGCGTCCCTATAAATTACCATATACACTCGATCGGACACGATGGGCGGGGTATTTATATGTACGAATAATCGTTCATTTAACCGGACACGGGAATGGATTAATAGCCACTAGAATAATTAAAACAGGGGTGAAATTACATTCAAGGGTAATTGGTGTAATTGTTAACAAAGTAGTAAAACCTTGGTTTACACGCAGTCGATAACCTGGTGTATTCATTAAACAAAGTATTAAAACTTTGTTACAATTCGAATCCCCAATTAGTTGGAATATTTAACTTCGGGTATAATAATAATTTGACAAGGACACTTGCAATTTATATTTATGACTGATGGACTGTTATGGACAAAAACCAGACGGACATATTGAATAATCCAGGACAAAGGACAATTAACCCATGGGCATAAAACTAAAATCAACACGTCAAACATCATGATTACGGAAGTTTAAATAAGCATAATTCTTTTATTTCATATTTAATTTCCTTTATTTTATATTTAATTGCACTTCTAATTATCGCACTTTTATTTATTGTTATTTAATCGCACTTTTAATTATCGTACTTTTTAATTATCGCAATTTTATTTTATCGCATTTTTATTATTCGCAATTTCATTATCGTTATTTACTTTACGCTTTAATTTAAAGTCTTGTATTTATTTTTTTACATTAGGTTTTAACTGCGACTAAAGTCTTAAAATCGACAAACCGGTCATTAAAACGGTAAAAACCCCCCTTTATAATAATAATATTACTTATATATATTTGTATTTTTATAAAAGTAAACTAATATAGCGTTGAGCTTTGTTTAAAGATTTCCCTGTGGAACGAACCGGACTTACTAAAAACTACACTACTGTACGATTAGGTACACTGCCTATAAGTGTTGTAGCAAGGTTTAAGTATATCCATTCTATAAATAAAAAATATCTTGTGTAAAATTGTATCGTATTTAATAGTGTTTTCCTAGTAAAATAATAACTATTTTATATACACCTCGCTTCACATCACTAATGCTTCTTGTAATGTCTGCCAGAATCTTGAAATAAATCTGCCATCCCTATCAGAGATAATAGAGATTGGTATTCCATGTCTGGAGACGACTTCCTTCAAATACAGTCGTGCTAACTTCTCCATCTTGTCATCTTCTCTTATTGGCAGGAAGTGTGCTGATTTGGTGAGACGATCAACTATTACCCAAATAGTATCAAAACCACTTGCAGTCCTTGGCAATTTAGTGATGAAATCCATGGTAATATTTTCCCATTTCCATTCCGGGATTTCGGGTTGTTGAAGTAGACATGATGGTTTCTGATGCTCAGCTTTGACCTTAGAACACGTCAAACATTCTCCTACGTATTTAGCAACATCGGCTTTCATACCCGGCCACCAAAAATGTTTCTTGAGATCCTTGTATGAAAGGATCCGTTCATATACGTTATAAACGATTCACAATAGTTGATTACATTGCGAGGTATTTGACCTCTATATGATACGTTTTACAAACATTGCATTCGTTTTTAAAAGACAACTTTCTTTACATAAAAAATTGACGGCATGCATACCATTTCATATTACATCCAACTATAATTGACTTAATATTAATCTTGATGAACTCAACGACTCGAATGCAATGTCTTTCAAAGTATGTCATGAATGACTCCAAGTAATATCCTTAAAATAAGCTAATGCACAGCGGAAGATTTCTTTAATACCTGAGAATAAGCATGCTTTAAAGTGTCAACCAAAAGGTTGGTGAGTTCATTAGTTTATCATAATCAATCATTTCTGTAATAGTAATAGACCACAAGATTTCAGTTTCTATAAATATCCGTACACTCGCAAGTGTATAAAAGTATTCTATAAGTTGTAGGCACCCGGTAACAAGCCTTAACGTTCATGTTTTACCCTCTGAAGTACACCAGATCATGTGTGTTTAAAATAACCTCAAAGTACTAAAGCATCCCATAGTCAGGATGGGGTTTGTCAGGCCCAATAGATCTATCTTTAGGATTCGCGCCTACCGTACATAGACAAGTAGTTTAATGTTACCAAGCTAAGGGTATATTTCTGGTTTAAACCCACATAGAATTAGTTTTAGTACTTGTGCCTTTTTCGTAAAACATTTATAAAAAACAGCGCATGTATTCTCAGTCCCAAAAATATATATAAAAGGGAGCAAATGAAACTCACAATACTGTATTTCGTAGCAATTATGTATATGACGGCACTAAACAAGTGCAGAGTTTGTCTCGGATTCACGAACGTATCAATATTGTGATTCAATATTGCAGGAAAGTACGTAGACGCAACGAAAATGATAAACGTTAGGTTGACCTCACGAGCAATACCCTCGATCAATACCCATAACCTCCATAGCTATAACCCATAATTTCCTTAGCTCTATCCCGTTTGAAAACTTATTTTGAAATCATCTGAGTATAACTTCATCGTAGTATTTTATGTATACTAATAATATCTTGAAATAATACAAAGAAAATATATATATGTAATTCGATTGAGAGAGTTTAGAGAAATATATTTTCAAGTTTCTATGAAATAATGAAACTATTGAATTCTATTTATAAAAGATTTTTGAATTATTAAAGTGAATTATTAAAGTATGAATTATTAAAGTAAATTATTAAAGTATGAATTATTAAAGTGAATTATTAAAGTGTGAATTATTAAAGTGAATTATTAAAGTGAATTATTAAAGTATGAATTATTAAAGTGAATTATTAAAGTGAATTATGAATTATTAAAGTTAAAGTAAAGTAAAAGTAAAGTAAAGGTAAAGTTAAAGTAAAGTAAAAGTATAAAACTATATATGTATAATACGCGTATAAATATATATAATATTAATTTAAATTGTTATATATATTTAATAAAATAAAATATAAATATCGTTATCTTTATCATACTGGTTAAGTAATGAGTTGTCAAAAGTGGTTCTAGATATTTATAAAAGATATATACATTTTAATAATAAAGTTCTTTTTAAACTGAAAACGTTTTTTTTTTTTGTACTTTTGAAACTAAATCAAATAAATATGAAAATTTTGTTTTCCAAAACTAAATATATTTAAGAATCATTTTGTTAAAAGGTTAAAATAATGGAAATCATTATATCATAAAACATTTTAGAAAAGTAGAATTATATATATTCATAATAGGTTTCAAGTTTTTAAATTACAGTCTGTTGGTGAAGCATGGGATAAAGTCCAAAGGTTAAATAAACGTATGAAATCATCTTAATGATAAATGTCGAGTTACTTAACTTGTCGATATCCAACATCTAAGTTATTTACACTCCACGTTCTTATTTTCATAAATAAAATGAAAGTTAACATAGTTATCTTATCAAGGTCACGAGGAAAATATTATAAAACATGCCTTGGAAATTAAACAGGAATTTCCACTAACCCTTGTCTAGTTCCCGTTAATTGACACATTTGTTCTTATTTATAAATCACTTTACCATTTTCCGAATGTTGTCAAAAAGAATAGATTTTTTAAATCACAGTGGATCTCATAACATAGGCCCGTAATCATATCATAATGTATCTGATAATTCAATCATTTGATATTATCTCTTAATTCTGTCGATAAATATATCGAAACAAATACGTTCATGTAAAGTATCATATATCTAATACTTTGATAATGTTTTCAGTTAATATTAGATATTATATATACATATCTATATACTCATAATTGTTCGTGAATCGTCGAGCACGGTCAAGGGTAATTGATTACATGAATGTAGTTCCAAACTTTTTGAGATTCAACATTACAAATTCTGCTTATCGTGTCGGAAACATATAAAGGTTAAGTTTAAATTTGGTCGGAAATTTCCGGGTCGTCACAGTACCTACCCGTTAAAGAAATTTCGTCCCGAAATTCGATCGAGGTCGTCATGGCTAACAATAAGAATGTTATTATGACGAATATAAGTTGATTCATAGGGTTTTATCATGATTGAGAAAATATGGATAAAATAATTCGATTACTCGAAACGTATGAGTGAAGCTATCGTAAAAGAGTGAAATGAGAAAATAGGGATTCGTCTTATCTTTTGACGTCATCACAGTTGATCTCCGGATTAAATAAAATCTTTGTAATCTATATAGGATTTGATTCTTCGGTGATTAAGGAAATTATGATCCTCTTCGATTTAATGCGATGATTCATCTCGATTTTTCTGTCGGATATTTCACTATAAATCCACCTCCTTCGTTTCCTTTTAATTCACACCTTCTATTCTTTCTCCCTCAATTCTTACTTTAAAATTATTCGTCAATATGCTTCATCCAGTGCTGATTCTCGATATACTCCTCACTTTCATATCTGTCGTTCTTCTTTTTCATCTACCTCCGGAAGAATCTATTTACTTCTACTATACTCTTGGTTTTATAGTGTTTTTAGTTCTCCCGTGTCTTTATATTGCTATATGCATCGATATATACGGTTTATAGTTTCTGGGTTGTTGTTGGGTTTTATATTTTCCCTTATATTTCGATGTCCCTGCTTCTGTCTTCTATAATCATTGTCATCCCCAATTAATGCTCTCTTTTATTTGCTGCGATTTATACCCCAATTTCTATTTCGGAGTTTTGTCCTTTCGTTTCTTCTTCTTGCGATTAAGCACATCTTGTAATGGTCCAGAATTCGCATATATGAATTTCGGAATGAACATTGTTAATGTTCTAAGAAGGAAATTGTAATGGCACGATCTTGACTTGTCAAATTACTAGAATACCTCGGAAAAGGCCGAATCATCAAGAAATATTTTTTTGATATTTTAGAGGTTAAAGAGAATACAAGAGCCGTGTAACATAGCACATGATGACGTTATGATCTGTGAATCATCAAGTTCCATTTAGAAACTCAGCATGACTTACTGTAATATAATCACGTTGATCAAGTGTCATTATATTATACTAGTTCATGCTTTAGTTCCCAACACTACTTCAAAAATATTCCCATTTTAAATTCGAAAGTTTCAGAATTTAGAAACTAAAATAGTTTTTTT
The DNA here is from genome assembly GCF_046630445.1 of Rutidosis leptorrhynchoides. Lineage (NCBI taxonomy): Eukaryota > Viridiplantae > Streptophyta > Magnoliopsida > Asterales > Asteraceae > Rutidosis > Rutidosis leptorrhynchoides. The sequence goes on along the minus strand of NC_092336.1, from coordinate 381,523,627 downwards.
TTTTTATGATGTAATACAGACAGCACGAAGAGGTAAATGATTTCAGATAAGAATAATTATGAAAATATCTTCAGAAATATGGAGGATATTTATAATGAAAGATACGATGATATCTTAAAATTTCTAATATCAGAGGATGATGAAGAATATTGTCCGTAAGGGTTTAGAGTCAGGAGCAAGGTATTTGATAATGACTTCAGCAGACACGAAATCATTTGGATTCTTTGAAGGTAGATTTCGTCCTTGTGATTTATCCACAGCCTTCTTCATGGTTTGCTCAATCCGTATTTTTCAGTACCAAATCTTCTCTTTTTCTGAGCTTTGCCAACACACTACTCTTTATCATCAAACTTTTTACTGTTAAGGTCGTTTATAGTTTTTGCTGCTTCATCAGTATTTCGAGAACTAGTTCGCAGTTTAGGGTATTTTTCAGAAACTTCATATTCAAAGTATATAAGTCCAGAAGATAGACACATATAATTGTTGGTGTAGACATGCTGCGAGATTTCAAAATACTGATTGCTAATTTCCGATGATTCGTATGGCAATTCTCGTTACAAGATGCAGATGAGTAAATGATGGGGTTTTGATAAATATAAAGATTTTTCAAAAAGTCAAAGATCAATGAAGTTGTTAATAAGTTTACTGCTAATGTGGCAAGATATGAAAGGTTCCCCGATAATAATGATGAAGGGGTAATCATTATAATAAGGCTTATTCGAATGAACAATTAAAGTTGGTTTGCTGGAGCTGTGACAAAAACGTCTATTTTTAGAAGGGATTGGAAAGTTATTTTAGCTAGTAAATGCCAAAAGGTCTGACATGGATACATGTTAAATTATGACTTTGGTTTCAAGAGTTTTTCAGGTACGTAACTGTGGATAATATGTGGTTGGATCATCATCTCGATTGTTCATTATTTGAAGTGTCTTCAGGAATTTCGAAGTGTTTGAACATATATTGTAATTGTTAATATACATATGATGTTCTAAGATTTTGAATGATACAAATATTTTTGTGAGTTCCATGAATAGAAATGAGGTTTTAGGACAGTTTTGAAGTCAAAGTATAGTTTTTAAAGATGTAGGAATCTAAGAGTGATGATACTGGTTATATTTCGAATTGAATTATGCGATTTCAAAATCAGAATATGTAATTGAATTTGAATGAGTATGATTGTTTTGATTTATATGAAAGAATGGATATTGTTGTGAAAGTAGGGAGTATAGTTGATGATTGCTGAATCAGTTTCGAAAAATATAATATATTAATTGTGAATTTATATATCTCTCGGGTATTACCTACTCGTTAAAAAAAATTTCACAATTAATATTTTGTACAAAAAAATTTTATTACAGTCTTTATGGAAATATATATGTGTATATTTCTTCAGATGTAATATAGATTTAATGAGTTAATATTAAATTAAACTCATTTGATTTATGGTTAAGGCTAGGATAGATAATTTCTAAACTTTAGAAATTACATAATCGTCATAGAATGTTTCCCCAATGAAGTTATGAATCAATACTTCATCGTTGTGGTATTCCTTGGTATCTACATGGCGTATGACGTCGATGCTTGTGGGACAGATTGTGAAGTTGAGGTTTGTGATGCGGTTGTTGTTGGTGGTGGTAATGGCATGGCACTGTTGATGTTTTTGATGGTGGTACAGGTTATGCTGCTGGTGCTGCTGCTGGTGTTTGTAACCTTTGCACCATATTCTCCAAAGCCACTACCCGAGCGCGAAGCTCGTTGACTTCTTCTATTACACCGGGGTGATTTTCGGTTCGGACGAGCGGATAAATAAAATTTAGAATTTGGTGTAGTATGTAATCATGACGAGATACTCTAGAAATAAGAGAGAAAATGGTGTTTCGGATAGGTTCGCCGGTAAGTACTTCAGGTTCTTCGCCAAGAGGGCAATGTGGTGGATGGAAGGGATCACCTTCTTCTTGTCTCCAATGATTAAGGAGGCTACGAACCCATCCCCAATTCATCCAGAATAGATGATGACTAATTGGTTGATCCATTCTGGTCACACTGCTTTCGGAACTTGAGTGGGATTCCATTTTGGAATCCGAGGGACTTGAACTAATGACGAATTCCATTTCGTACGATTGAATAAATAATTTTTCGATATGAAATGATTTTCCGGCTATCGGGTGGTATTCTAATTATATAGAGCAAAAGGTTTCGTAGATTACGGAGGAATTTACGAAATATGTCAGGCAAAGTTTACAGTAACAGATACGCTAAGATATGAATTAGCAGATACGCTAAGATATGAATTTTGTCTATACACTATTCATGCAATCAATGCAATAAGATGTGTCTAGACTAAGAATGATAAGCAGGTAATTTCTGACAAAAATGATAAGCAAAACTTTTGACATGCAGACACGGTCGAAGTCCAGACTCACTAATGCATCCTAACGACTATCAGTTAGATACACTAATGCAGACCTGGTTCGCTAAGACCACCGCTCTGATACCAACTGAAAGGATCCGTTCATATACGTTATTAACAATTCACAATAGTTGATTACATTGCGAGGTATTTGACCTCTATATGATACATTTTACAAACATTGCATTCGTTTTCAAAAGACAAACTTTCTTTACATCAAAAATTGACGGCATGCATACCATTTCATATTACATCCAACTATAATTGACTTAATATTAATCTTGATGAACTCAACGACTCGAATGCAACGTCTTTCAAAGTATGTCATGAATGACTCCAAGTAATATCCTTAAAATAAGCTAATGCACAGCGGAAGATTTCTTTAATACCTGAGAATAAACATGCTTTAAAGTGTCAACCAAAAGGTTGGTGAGTTCATTAGTTTATCATAATCAATCATTTCCGTAATAGTAATAGACCACAAGATTTCAGTTTCTCTAAATATCCGTACACTCGCAAGTGTATAAAAGTATTCTATAAGTTGTAGGCACCCGGTAACAAGCCTTAACGTTCATGTTTTACCCTCTGAAGTACACCAGATCATGTGTGTTTAAAATAACCTCGAAGTACTAAAGCATCCCATAGTCAGGATGGGGTTTGTCAGGCCCAATAGATCTATCTTTAGGATTCGCGCCTACCGTACATAGACAAGTAGTTTAATGTTACCAAGCTAAGGGTATATTTCTGGTTTAAACCCACATAGAATTAGTTTTAGTACTTGTGCCTATTTCGTAAAACATTTATAAAAAACAGCGCATGTATTCTCAGTCCCAAAAATATATATAAAAGGGAGCAAATGAAACTCACAATACTGTATTTCGTAGCAATTATGTATATGACGGCACCAAATAAGTGCAGAGTTTGTCTCGGATTCAAGAACGTATCAATATTGTGATTCAATATTGCAGGAAAGTACGTAGACGCAACGAAAATGATAAACGTTAGGTTGACCTCACGAGCAATACCCTCGATCAATACCCATAACCTCCATAGCTATAACCCATAATTTCCTTAGCTCTATCCCGTTTGAAAACTTATTTTGAAATCATCTGAGTATAACTTCATCGTAGTATTTTATGTATACTAATAATATCTTGAAATAATACAAAGAAAATATATATATGTAATTCGATTGAGAGAGTTTAGAGAAATATATTTTCAAGTTTCTATGAAATAATGAAACTATTGAATTCTATTTATAAAAGATTTTTGAATTATTAAAGTGAATTATTAAAGTATGAATTATTAAAGTAAATTATTAAAGTATGAATTATTAAAGTGAATTATTAAAGTGTGAATTATTAAAGTGAATTATTAAAGTGAATTATTAAAGTATGAATTATTAAAGTGAATTATTAAAGTATGAATTATTAAAGTGAATTATTAAAGTGAATTATGAATTATTAAAGTTAAAGTAAAGTAAAAGTAAAGTAAAGGTAAAGTTAAAGTATAGTAAAAGTATAAAACTATATATGTATAATACGCGTATAAATATATATAATATTAATTTAAATTGTTATATATATTTAATAAAATAAAATATAAATATCGTTATCTTTATCATACTGGTTAAGTAATGAGTTGTCAAAAGTGGTTCTAGATATTTATAAAAGATATATACATTTTAATAATAAAGTTCTTTTTAAACTGAAAACGTTTTTTTTTTTTTGTACTTTTGAAACTAAATCAAATAAATATGAAAATTTTGTTTTCCAAAACTAAATATATTTAAGAATCATTTTGTTAAAAGGTTAAAATAATGGAAATCATTATATCATAAAACATTTTAGAAAAGTAGAATTATATATATTCATAATAGGTTTCAAGTTTTTAAATTACAGTCTGTTGGTGAAGCATGGGATAAAGTCCAAAGGTTAAATAAACGTATGAAATCATCTTAATGATAAATGTCGAGTTACTTAACTTGTCGATATCCAACATCTAAGTTATTTACACTCCACGTTCTTATTTTCATAAATAAAATGAAAGTTAACATAGTTATCTTATCAAGGTCACGAGGAAAATATTATAAAACATGCCTTGGAAATTAAACAGGAATTTCCACTAACCCTTGTCTAGTTCCCGTTAATTGACACATTTGTTCTTATTTATAAATCACTTTACCATTTTTCGAATGTTGTCAAAAAGAATAGATTTTTTAAATCACAGTGGATCTCATAACATAGGCCCGTAATCATATCATAATGTATCTGATAATTCAATCATTTGATATTATCTCTTAATTCTGTCGATAAATATATCGAAACAAATACGTTCATGTAAAGTATCATATATCTAATACTTTGATAATGTTTTCAGTTAATATTATATATTATATATACATATCTATATACTCATAATTGTTCGTGAATCGTCGAGCACGGTCAAGGGTAATTGATTACATGAATGTAGTTCCAAACTTTTTGAGATTCAACATTACAAATTCTGCTTATCGTGTCGGAAACATATAAAGGTTAAGTTTAAATTTGGTCGGAAATTTCCGGGTCGTCACAGTACCTACCCGTTAAAGAAATTTCGTCCCGAAATTTGATCGAGGTCGTCATGGCTAACAATAAGAATGTTATTATGACGAATATAAGTTGATTCATAGGGTTTTATCATGATTGAGAAAATATGGATAAAATAATTCGATTACTCGAAACGTATGAGTGAAGCTATCGTAAAAGAGTGAAATGAGAAAATAGGGATTCGTCTTATCTTTTGACGTCATCACGGTTGATCTCCGGATTAAAGAAAATCTTTGTAATCTATATAGGATTTGATTCTTCGGTGATTAAGGAAATTATGATCCTCTTCGATTTAATGCGATGATTCATCTCGATTTTTCTGTCGGATATTTCACTATAAATCCACCTCCTTCATTTCCTTTTAATTCACACCTTCTATTCTTTCTCCCTCAATTCTTACTTTAAAATTATTCATCAATATGCTTCATCCAGTGCTGATTCTCGATATACTCCTCACTTTCATATCTGTCGTTCTTCTTTTTCATCTACCTCCGGAAGAATCTATTTACTTCTACTATACTCTTGGTTTTATAGTGTTTTTAGTTCTCCCGTGTCTTTATATTGCTATATGCATCGATATATACGGTTTATAGTTTCTGGGTTGTTGTTGGGTTTTATATTTTCCCTTATATTTCGATGTCCCTGCTTCTGTCTTCTATAATCATTGTCATCCCCAATTAATGCTCTCTTTTATTTGCTGCGATTTATACCCCAATTTCTATTTCGGAGTTTTGTCCTTTCGTTTCTTCTTCTTGCGATTAAGCACATCTTGTAATGGTCCAGAATTTGCATATATGAATTTCGGAATGAACATTGTTAATGTTCTAAGAAGGAAATTGTAATGGCACGATCTTGACTTGTCAAATTACTAGAATACCTCAGAAAAGGCCGAATCATCAAGAAATATTTTTTGATATTTTAGAGGTTAAAGAGAATACAAGAGCCGTGTAACATAGTACATGATGACGTTATGATCTATGAATCATCAAGTTCCATTTAGAAACTCAGCATGACTTACTGTAATATAATCACGTTGATCAAGTGTCATTATATTATACTAGTTCATGCTTTAGTTCCCAACACTACTTCAAAAATATTCCCATTTTAAATTCGAAAGTTTCAGAATTTAGAAACTAAAATAGTTTTTTTTTTATGATGTAATACAGACAGCACGAAGAGGTAAATGATTTTAGATAAGAATAATTATGAAAATATCTTCAGAAATATGGAGGATATTTATAATGAAAGATACGATGATATCTTAAAATTTCTAATATCAGAGGATGATCAAGAATATTGTCCGTAAGGGTTTAGAGTCAGGAGCAAGGTATTTGATAATGACTTCAGCAGACACGGAATCATTTGGATTCTTTGAAGGTAAATTTCGTCCTTGTGATTTATCCACAGCCTTCTTCATGGTTTGCTCAATCCGTATTTTTCAGTACCAAATCTTCTCTTTTTCTGAGCTTTACCAACACACTACTCTTTATCATCAAACTTTTTACTGTTAAGGTCGTTTATAGTTTTTGCTGCTTCATCAGTATTTCGAGAACTAGTTCGCAGTTTAGGGTATTTTTCAGAAACTTCATATTCAAAGTATATAAGTCCAGAAGATAGACACATATAATTGTTGGTGTAGACATGCTGCGAGATTTCAAAATACTGATTGCTAATTTCCGATGATTCGTATGGCAATTCTCGTTACAAGATGCAGATGAGTAAATGATGGGGTTTTGATAAATATAAAGATTTTTCAAAAAGTCAAAGATCAATGAAGTTGTTAATAAGTTTACTGCTAATGTGGCAAGATATGAAAGGTTCCCCGATAATAATGATGAAGGGGTAATCATTATAATAAGGCTTATTCGAATGAACAATTAAAGTTGGTTTGCTGGAGCTGTGACAAAAACGTCTATTTTTAGAAGGGATTGGAAAGTTATTTTAGCTAGTAAATGCCAAAAGGTCTGACATGGATACATGTTAAATTATGACTTTGGTTTCAAGAGTTTTTCAGGTACGTAACTGTGGATAATATGTGGTTGGATCATCATCTCGATTGTTCATTATTTGAAGTGTCTTCAGGAATTTCGAAGTGTTTGAACATATATTGTAATTGTTAATATACATATGATGTTCTAAGATTTTGAATGATACAAATATTTTTGTGAGTTCCATGAATAGAAATGAGGTTTTAGGACAGTTTTGAAGTCAAAGTATAGTTTTTAAAGATGTAGGAATCTAAGAGTGATGATACTGGTTATATTTCGAATTGAATTATGCGATTTCAAAATCAGAATATGTAATTGAATTTGAATGAGTATGATTGTTTTGATTTATATGAAAGAATGGATATTGTTGTGAAAGTAGGGAGTATAGTTGATGATTGCTGAATCAGTTTCGAAAAATGTAATATATTAATTGTGAATTTATATATCTCTCGGGTATTACCTACTCGTTAAAAAAAATTTCACAATTAATATTTTGTACAAAAAAATTTTATTACAGTCTTTATGGAAATATATATGTGTATATTTCTTCAGATGTAATATAGATTTAATGAGTTAATATTAAATTAAACTCATTTGATTTATGGTTAAGGCTAGGATAGATAATTTCTAAACTTTAGAAATTACATAATCGTCATAGAATGTTTCCCCAATGAAGTTATGAATCAATACTTCATCGTTGTGGTATTCCTTGGTATCTACATGGCGTATGACGTCGATGATTGTGGGACAGATTGTGAAGTTGAGGTTTGTGATGCGGTTGTTGTTGGTCGTGGTAATGGCACTGTTGATGTTTTTGATGGTGGTACTGGTTATGCTGCTGGTGCTGCTGCTGGTGTTTGTAACCTTTGCACCATATTCTCCAAAGCCACTACCCGAGCGCGAAGCTCGTTGACTTCTTCTATTACACCGGGGTGATTTTCGGTTCGGACGAGCGGATAAATAAAATCTAGAATTTGGTGTAGTATGTAATCGTGACGAGATACTCTAGAAATAAGAGAGAAAATGGTGTTTCGGATAGGTTCGCCGGTAAGTGCTTCAGGTTCTTCGCCAAGAGGGCAATGTGGTGGATGGAAGGGATCACCTTCTTCTTGTCTCCAATGATTAAGGAGGCTACGAACCCATCCCCAATTCATCCAGAATAGATGATGACTAATTGGTTGATCCATTCCGGTCACACTGCTTTCGGAACTTGAGTGGGATTCCATTTTGGAATCCGAGGGACTTGAACTAATGACGAATTCCATTTCGTATGATTGAATAAAGAATTTTTCGATATGAAATGATTTTCCGGCTATCGGGTGGTATTCTAATTATATAGAGCAAAAGGTTTCGTAGATTACGGAGGAATTTACGAAATATGTCAGGCAAAGTTTTACAGTAACAGATACGCTAAGATATGAATTAGCAGATACGCTAAGATATGAATTTTGTCTATACACTATTCATGCAATCAATGCAATAAGATGTGTCTAGACTAAGAATGATAAGCAGGTAATTTCCGACAAAAATGATGAGCAAAACTTTTGACATGGAGATACGGTCGAAGTCCAGACTCACTAATGCATCCTAATGACTATCAGTTAGATACACTAATGCAGACCTGGTTCACTAAGACCACCGCTCTGATACCAACTGAAAGGATCCGTTCATATACGTTATAAACGATTCACAATAGTTGATTACATTGCGAGGTATTTGACCTCTATATGATACGTTTTACAAACATTGCATTCGTTTTTAAAAGACAAACTTTCTTTACGTCAAAAATTGACGGCATGCATACCATTTCATATTACATCCAACTATAATTGACTTAATATTAATCTTGATGAACTCAACGACTCGAATGCAACGTCTTTCAAAGTATGTCATGAATGACTCCAAGTAATATCCTTAAAATAAGCTAATGCACAGCGGAAGATTTCTTTAATACCTGAGAATAAACATGCTTTAAAGTGTCAACCAAAAGGTTGGTGAGTTCATTAGTTTATCATAATCAATCATTTCCGTAATAGTAATAGACCACAAGATTTCAGTTTCTATAAATATCCGTACACTCGCAAGTGTATAAAAGTATTCTATAAGTTGTAGGCACCCGGTAACAAGCCTTAACGTTCATGTTTTACCCTCTGAAGTACACCAGATCATGTGTGTTTAAAATAACCTCGAAGTACTAAAGCATCCCATAGTCAGGATGGGGTTTGCCAGGCCCAATAGATCTATCTTTAGGATTCGCGCCTACCGTACATAGACAAGTAGTTTAATGTTACCAAGCTAAGGGTATATTTCTGGTTTAAACCCACATAGAATTAGTTTTAGTACTTGTGCCTATTTCGTAAAACATTTATAAAAAACAGCGCATGTATTCTCAGTCCCAAAAATATATATAAAAGGGAGCAAATGAAACTCACAATACTGTATTTCGTAGCAATTATGTATATGACGGCACTAAACAAGTGCAGAGTTTGTCTCGGATTCACGAACATATCAATATTGTGATTCAATATTGCAGGAAAGTACGTAGACGCAACGAAAATGATAAACGTTAGGTTGACCTCACGAGCAATACCCTCGATCAATACCCATAACCTCCATAGCTATAACCCATAATTTCCTTAGCTCTATCCCGTTTGAAAACTTATTTTGAAATCATCTGAGTATAACTTCATCGTAGTATTTTATGTATACTAATAATATCTTGAAATAATACAAAGAAAATATATATATGTAATTCGATTGAGAGAGTTTAGAGAAATATATTTTCAAGTTTCTATGAAATAATGAAACCTATTGAATTCTATTTATAAAAGATTTTTGAATTATTAAAGTGAATTATTAAAGTATGAATTATTAAAGTAAATTATTAAAGTATGAATTATTAAAGTAAATTATTAAAGTATGAATTATTAAAGTGAATTATTAAAGTGAATTATTAAAGTGTGAATTATTAAAGTGAATTATTAAAGTGAATTATTAAAGTATGAATTATTAAAGTGAATTATTAAAGTGAATTATGAATTATTAAAGTTAAAGTAAAGTAAAAGTAAAGTAAAGGTAAAGTTAAAGTATAGTAAAAGTATAAAACTATATATATATAATACGCGTATAAATATATATAATATTAATTTAAATTGTTATATATATTTAATAAAATGAAATATAAATATCATTATCTTTATCATACTGGTTAAGTAATGAGTTGTCAAAAGTGGTTCTAGATATTTATAAAAGATATATATATTTTAATAATAAAGTTCTTTTTAAACTGAAAACGTTTTTTTTTTGTACTTTTGAAACTAAATCAAATAAATATGAAAATTTTGTTTTCCAAAACTAAATATATTTAAGAATCATTTTGTTAAAAGGTTAAAATAATGGAAATCGTTATATCATAAAACATTTTAGAAAAATAGAATTATATATATTCATAATAGGTTTCAAGTTTTTAAATTACAGTCTGTTGGTGAAGCATGGGATAAAGTCCAAAGGTTAAATAAACATATAAAATCGTCTTAATGATAAATGTCGAGTTACTTAACTTGTCGATATCCAACATCTAAGTTATTTACACTCCACGTTCTTATTTTCATAAATAAAATGAAAGTTAACATAGTTATCTTTTCAAGGTCACGAGGAAAATATTATAAAACATGCCTTGAAAATTAAACAGGAATTTCCACTAACCCTTGTCTAGTTCCCGTTAATTGACACATTTGTTCTTATTTATAAATCACTTTACCATTTTCTGAATGTTGTCAAAAAGAATAGATTTTTTAAATCACAGTGGATCTCATAACATAGGCCCGTAATCATATCATAATGTATCTGATAATTCAATCATTTGATATTATCTCTTAATTCTGTCGATAAATATATCGAAACAAATACGTTCATGTAAAGTATCATATATCTAATACTTTGATAATGTTTTCAGTTAATATTATATATTATATATACATATCTATATACTCATAATTGTTCGTGAATCGTCGAGCACGGTCAAAGGGTAATTGATTACATGAATGTAGTTCCAAACTTTTTGAGATTCAACATTACAAATTCAGCTTATCATGTCGGAAACATATAAAGGTTAAGTTTAAATTTGGTCGGAAATTTCCGGGTCGTCACATTGTACATCTTCCCCGTTCCAGGATGTATTGAGTATCTGATTTTATGAGCTTCTCTAAGTACCATTTCTCTCATATCTCCAAATTTTGGTACCCAAATTCTTTCAGCCCTATACCGGGTTCCGTCTTCCCGAATATTAAGATGCTTCTCCGATCCTTTGGGTATTTCATCCTTTAAATTTCCCTCTTTTAAAACTCCTTGTTGCGCCTCCTTTATTTGAGTAGTAAGGTTAGTGTGAATCATTATATTCATAGATTTTACTCGAATGGGTTCTCTGTCCTTTCTGCTCAAGGCGTCGGCTACCACATTTGCCTTCCCCGAGTGGTAACGAATCTCAAAGTCATAATCATTCAACAATTCAATCCACCTACACTGCCTCATATTCAGTTGTTTCTGATTAAATATGTGTTGAAGACTTTTGTGGTCGGTATATATAATACTTTTAACCCCATATAAGTAGTGCATCCAAGTCTTTAATGCAAAAACAACCGCGCCTAATTCCAAATCATGCGTCGTATAATTTTGCTCGTGAATCTTCAATTGTCTAGACGCATAAACTATCACCTTCGTCCGTTGCATTAATACACAACCGAGACCTTGCTTTGATGCGTCACAATAAATCACAAAATCATCATTCCCTTCAGGCAATGACAATATAGGTGCCGTAGTTAGATTTTTCTTCAATAATTGAAACGCCTTTTCTTGTTCATCCTTCCATTCAAATTTCTTCCCTTTATACGTTAATGCAGTCAAGGGTTTTGCTATTTTGGAGAAATCTTGGATGAATCTTCTGTAGTAACCAGCCAATCCTAAAAATTGACGTATATGCTTCGGAGTTTTTGGGGTTTCCCACTTTTCAACAGTTTCGATCTTTGCCGGGTCCACCTGGATACCTTCTTTGTTCACTATGTGACCGAGGAATTGAACTTCTTCCAACCAAAATGCACACTTTGAAAACTTAGCGTACAGTTTTTCTTTCCTCAATACTTCTAGCACTTTTCTCAAATGTTCTTCATGCTCTTGATCATTCTTTGAGTAAATAAGTATGTCATCGATGAAAACAATGACAAACTTGTCAAGATATGGCCCACACACTCGGTTCATAAGGTCCATGAACACAGCTGGTGCGTTAGTCAATCCAAACGGCATAACCATAAACTAGTAATGACCATAACGCGTCCTAAAAGCAGTTTTTGGAATATCATCCTCCTTTACTCGCATTTGATGATATCCAGAACCTAAATCGATCTTCGAATAAAACGACGAGCCTTGTAGTTGATCAAATAAGTCGTCAATTCTCGGCAGTGGATAACGGTTTTTGATGGTAAGTTTGTTCAACTCTCTGTAGTCAATACACAACCTAAATGTACCATCCTTCTTCTTGAAAAACAAAACAGGAGCTCCCCATGGTGATGTGCTTGATCGAATGAAACCATGTTCTAATAGTTCTTGCAGTTGGCTTTGCAGTTCTTTCATCTCGCTGGGTGCGAGTCTATAAGGAGCACGAGCTATTGGTGCAGCTCCTGGTACAAGATCTATTTGAAATTCAACAGATCGATGTGGAGGTAGTCCCGGTAATTCTTTCGGAAATACATCGGGAAATTCTTTTGCGATGGGAACATCATTGATGCTCTTTTCTTTAGTTTGTACTTTCTCGACGCATGCTAGAACAGCATAACAACCTTTTCTTATTAGTTTTTGTGCCTTCAAATTACTAATAAGATGTAGCTTCATGTTGCCCTTTTCTCCGTACACCATTAAGGGTTCTCCTTCTTCTCGTACAATGCGAATTGCATTTTTATAACATACAATCTCTGCTTTCATCTTCTTCAGCCAGTCCATGCCAACTATTACATCAAAACTCCCTAACTCTACTGGTATCAAATCAATCTTAAATATTTCGCTACCCAGTTTAATTTCTCGATTCCGACATATATTATCTGCTGAAATTAATTTACCGTTTGCTAATTCGAGTAAAAATTTACTATCCAACGGCGTCAATGGACAACTTAATTTAGCACAAAAATCTCTACTCATATAGCTTCTATCCGCACCCGAATCAAATAAAACGTAAGCAGATTTATTGTAAATAAGAAACGTACCCATAACAAGCTCCAGGTCTTCCTGTGCCTCTGCCGCATTAATATTGAAAACTCTTCCGCGGCCTTGTCCATTCGTGTTCTCCTGGTTCGGGAAATTTCTAATAATGTGGCCCGGTTTTCCACATTTATAACAAACTACATTGGCATAACTTGCCCCGACACTACTTGCTCCGCCATTACTCGTTTCGACACCATTTGTTCCTTTCGTTCTGTTAACCCCTGGTCCGTAGACCTTACACTTCGCCACGCTATGACCATTTCTTTTACACTTGTTGCAAAATTTGGTGCAGAACCCCGAGTGATACTTTTCACACCTTTGGCATAGCTGCTTCTGATTGTTGTTATTGTTGCGGTTGTTATTGTTGTTGGGATGATTGTTGTAGTTGTTGTTGTTGTTGTTGTTGTTGTTGTTGTTGGGCCGTTTGTTGTAGTTGCGATTGATGTTGCAATTGTTAGGATAATTGTTGCGATTATTATTGTAATTGCTGTTGTTGTTGTATTGGTGATTCTTATCACCGTTTTCCTCCCACTTTCTTTTGACTTGCTTCACATTGGCCTCTTCAGCCGTCTGTTCTTTAATTCTTTCCTCAATCTGGTTCACTAGTTTGTGAGCCATTCTACATGCCTGTTGTATGGAGGCGGGCTCGTGTGAACTTATATCTTCTTGGATAATTTCGGGTAATCCTTTCACAAACGCGTCGATCTTCTCTTCCTCATCTTCGAACGCTTCCGGACACAATAGGCACAATTCTGTGAATCGTCTTTCGTACGTGGTAATATCAAATCCTTGGGTTCATAACCCTCTAAGTTCTGTCTTAAGCTTATTGACCTCGGTTCTGGGGCGGTACTTCTCGTTCATCAAGTGCTTGAATGCTGACCACGGTAGTGCGTACGTATCATCTTGTCCCACTTGCTCTAGATAGGTATTCCACCATGTTAACGCAGAACCTGTGAAGGTATGCGTAGCGTACTTCACTTTGTCCTCTTCAGTACACTTACTTATGGCAAACACCGATTCGACCTTCTCGGTCCACCGTTTCAATCCGATCGGTCCTTTGGTTCCATCAAATTCCAAAGGTTTGCAGGCAGTGAATTCTTTGTAGGTACATCCTACACGATTTCCTGTACTGCTAGATCCAAGGTTATTGTTGGTATGTAGCGCAGCCTGTACTACGGCTATGTTTGAAGCTAGAAAAGTACGGAATTCCTCTTCATTCATATTCACGGTGTGTCGAGTAGTCGGTGCCATTTCCTTCAAAATAGTCAAATGGAACAAGTTAATCATACAGAATATTAAGAGTAGTTAATAGTATTTCATAGCATAATATGAACTCATTTATAAAAGCTTTTTCTTCATATTAGCGTTTTATAAGTTTAAATTCGGGTAGTACCTACCCGTTAAGTTCATACTTAGTAGCTAATATACAATTCAACTACTACAATTCTCTATGAAAAATTGATTATAATAATATTTCGCATTCAAACTTTTATACAATATTTTACAAATTTACAATACCGCTTATTTTACATAATGCATGAAATATAGCACACAATAACTTTGATACAAGATAGTTGTGAAGATAATTCTAGCTAGTACACAAGTCGTTCAGCAAAGGCAATAAAGACACGTAATTCATACGTCCAGAAACAAGTCATGCATTCTGGTTTTACTAGGACTACTTCCCATCCTTGGTCTTGTGGAACATAACCGTTATGGCCGTTGATAAGACAGCGTGTTGTAACGTCGTCAAAGGGACGAGGGTTACATAATATCCAACAGTCCCGTAACAATCTAAAAACCTCATTTCTTACCCCAATTACCGACTCCGTTACTTGTGGGAACGTTTTGTTTAATAGTTGTAGCCCGATGTTCTTGTTCTCACTTTGGTGAGAAGCGAACATTACTAACCCGTAAGCATAGCATGCTTCTTTATGTTGCATGTTAGCCGCTTTTTCTAAATCATGAAGTCCTATATTTGGATACATTGAGTCAAAATAATTTCTTAACCCGTTGCGTAAAATAGCATTTAGGTTCCCCGCAATATATGCGTCAAAGTAAACACATCGTAACTTATGAGTTTCCCAATGTGATATCCCCCATCTTTCAAATGAAAGTCTCTTATAAACCAAGACATTCTTGGAACGTTCTTCGAATGTCTTACAAACTGATTTCGCGTTAAATAGTTGTGCCGAGGAATTCTGACCGACTCTAGACAAGATTTCATCAATCATGTCTCCGGGTAGGTCTCTTAAAATATTGGGTTGTCTATCCATTTTGTGTTTTTAAACTGTAAAATAGACAAAAGTTAGATTCATAAAAAAAATTACTTATTAATACAAGCAATTTTTACATATATCCTAAAGCATAAGCACACTATATTACATATATTACACCACACGAATACAACTATCTTATTCCGACTCGCTCGTTTCTTCTTCTTCGGTTTTAGGTTTTGCCAAGTTTCTAGGGATATATGATGTTCCCCTAATACGAGCCGTCGTTTTCCACATTGGTTTACAAAAACCTGGTGGTTTAGAGGTTCCCGGGTCATTGTTACAACTTAAGGGCTTCGGGGGTTGACGATACATATAAAGTTCATCGGGGTTGGAATTAGATTTCTCTATTGTTATGCCCTTTCCCTTATTATTTTCTTTTGCCTTTTTAAATTCAGTTGGGGTAATTTCTATAACATCATCGGAATTCTCGTCGGAATCCGATTCATCGGAGAATTGGTAATCCTCCCAATATTTTGCCTCCTTGGCAGAAACACCATTGACCATAATTAACCTTGGTCGGTTGGTTGAGGATTTTATTTTACTTAACCGTTTTATTATTTCCCCCACCGGTTCTATTTCCTCCTCCGGTTCCTCCTCTTCCGGTTCTGATTCTTCTTCCGGTTCCACTTCGGGAACTTGTGAATCAGTCCATGAATCATTCCAATATACATTTGACTCTTCATTATTATTAGGTGAGTCAATGGGACATGTTCTAGAGGTAGACATCTATCACATAATATCAGACGCGTTAAGAGATTAATATATCACATAATATTCACATGTTAAAAATATATAGTTTCCAACAAAATTTGTTAAGCAATCATTTTTCAAGTAAACACGGTCGAAGTCCAGACTCACTAATGCATCCTAACAAACTCGATAAGACACACTAATGCAAAATTCTGGTTCTCTAAGACCAACGCTCGGATACCAACTAAAATGTCCCGTTCTTATTGATTAAAAACGTTCCATATTAATTGATTTCGTTGCGAGGTTTTGACCTCTATATGAGACGTTTTTCAAAGACTGCATTCATTTTTAAAACAAACCATAACCTTTATTTCATAAATAAAGGTTTAAAAAGCTTTACGTAGATTATCAAATAATGATAATCTAAAATATCCTGTTTACACACGACCATTACATAATGGTTTACAATACAAATATGTTACATCGAAATCAGTTTCTAGAATGCAGTTTTTACACAATATCATACAAACATGGACTCCAAATCTTGTCCTTATTTTAGTATGCAACAGCGGAAGCTCTTAGTATTCACCTGAGAATAAACATGCTTTAAACGTCAACAAAAATGTTGGTGAGTTATAGGTTTATCCTATATATATCAAATCGTAACAATAGACCACAAGAATTCATATTTCAATACACATCCCATACATAGAGATAAAAATCATTCATATGGTGAACACCTGGTAACCGACATTAACAAGATGCATATATATAAGAATATCCCCATCATTCCGGGACACCTTTCGGATATGATATAAATTTTGAAGTACTAAAGCATCTGGTACTTTGGATGGGGTTTGTTAGGCCCAATAGATCTATCTTTAGAATTCGCGTCAATTAGGGTGTCTGTTCCCTAATTCTTAGATTACCAGACTTAATAAAAAGGGGCATATTCGATTTCGATAATTCTGATGGAATTTAACAACTTTAATAAACAACATGTTCTTAAAGTATACATGTTCATAAAACCATTTTTATGATTTAAAGAAAGCAGAAGCATGAATATAAGTTCATGTTAATTTGTTTAATCATTAAGTTAAATTCCATGTTAATATCAAGTCTAGAATACATACTTACATATAAGAACAAGATGAGAAGATATATATACCTCCTCAAGCTAGTTGAGGGTTGTTTTCAAAGTTGCAAGATGATGATGAAGATGATGAACAATAGAGCTTCTAACTTGAAGCCTCAAGCAAGTAATACCCACAAGCAATAACCCCAACACCTTTGTAATTAGTTAGGATTTAATTGACACTAGATATGAGCTTGTAAAAACAAAATATAGAACACCCTTTTGACCATAAAAGGCCACGGCATTCAGCTCAATATTGAGCAGAATCTGTGCAGTTTTTTTTGCTCACTTTTGATATGTTTGAATGCATGTGTGTGTGTAATACTAAGTCCCCTTGGTCTTAGTTAAGCATGGGTAGCAAGTATTAAACAAATGCATGCTTATTCTCACTCCCATGCCACTCACATTGCCATAATATAATATACTTTTATAAAAAAAAAACTGATTTTACAAAATCAGTTTTTATAAAACTTGATTTCATAAAATACATTTTATAAACTTGTATATATATTATTTGTTATGTATATTTTATAAAACCAATTTTATAAAATGTATCATAACTTAATTAATTATTTAACCTATAAATAATTAAATCCTTGTTATATAATTTGTTCCATAACTTATATAAACAAATCAAGTAATATTATTTAAGAAACCTTTTCCTTAAAATTCAAGTGTCGCGTATTTAATCAATGATCCAATCGTTAAGATCAAATACGAATAAGGTGTCGGTAAGCTTGTTATTGGGTATGACCCGACTTGGATCAAAACATATTAGCCACATTAATTTAATATGTCTCTCAGGCATACGAAATACCTTCAATCTCCCACTTGCACGAGAAACATAAGAAATTAATGCAAGTGATGGATACCACCTAACGACCGTCTATCACCCCCAATATGTTATGACTTTGTGCCATTCAATAACATCATCCCTTTCGAGTTCCCATCTCGAATATGAATAGGTGAATCTTTTCATTATATCCTTTCGTCCTAGATGTCATGTTAAATCCAAGAGACACAGAGTGATCACTCTCTTCTAGATTTAACTTTATCAGGCCTTAGACATCTGACTCTCAACGAATAAGAGGGACAAATTCCATCTTGACTACATACGTCCAAAATATATACCTTGCATTATACCTGAGCTTTTCCTTGTGAACTACCATATTTCAGAATAGCGAAGGAAAGAATCAAGGTGCAATACTTGGTAAATATCCGAACCCAATATGCATCTCAGGTCAGAGGATACAATGATATTCGCCTTTACTCAAGATTACATGTGATCAACCACAAAGGCTCCATTTAGTAAGTCTTGAGGGCGGGTCTTCCAATATTTGTATACCACAAATATCTATGAACCTTGGTTGCAACCTTGCACCACATTTATCCCGTGAATGTATACCAATCCGAGTTCATAATAGTCTAAACCTCACATTTGCACCCACAAATGTGATCGACTACGGAATTTAAAATAATTACTTATTCATGGATAAAATATGCAAAATAGGAACATAACTCAAAATAAATTAATACCATAATTATATTAATGAGTTTGAACAATTTCGTTCCGTTACAATACTTAAAACAGATCATGACCAATCACTAGAATATCGAAGCCCTAATGCACTAACATGCCCTTGATGTTTTGCACCATGTAAGAGCTTCGTGAGTGGATCCGCTATATTTAGATCTGTGTGAACTTTGCGAATACATATCTTCCCTTTTTCAACTTCATCCCTTATGTAGTTGAATCTCCGCTCAATGTGACGGGTCTTTTGGTGAGCACGAGGTTCCTTGATTTGAGCAATCGCACCCTCGTTGTCACAAAAGATCTCAAGAGGGTCCTGAATGGAAGGGACTACTCCTAAGTCGTCGATGAATTTCTTCATCCATGCAGCTTCCTGAGTTGCCAATGATGCGGCGATGTACTTCGACTCTGTAGTGGATAGAGCAACAACATCCTGTTTTGAACTCTTCCAAGAGACCGCACCTCCATTTAACGTGAAGACATAACCGGATTGTGATCGAGAATCATCTCGATCAGTTTGGAAACTCACGTCCACGTAACCCTTTACAACAAGTTCCTCCTCACCAGATCCATATATTAGAAACATATCCTTAGTCCTCCTAAGGTATTTCAATATACTTTTAACCGCAATCCAATGACTATTTCCTGGGTTATTCTGGTATCTACTTGTCAATCTTAGGGCGCATGACACATCCGGTCTAGTGCATATCATTGCATACATGATTGACCCAATAGCAGATGCATAAGGGACTCTCTTCATTTTCTCTTGTTCATCTTTGGTGGTAGGGCACTGAGATGAACTGAGAGGCATTCCTCTTTGAATAGGTACCAAACCACTCTTAGAGTTCTCCATCTTGAACCTTTTCAAGACCTTTTCAATGTATGCACTTTGATTCAAACCTATCAGTTTCTTGGATCTATTCCTGTAGATCCCAATCTCCAAAACGTATTGTGCTTCTCCAAGATCCTTAATGAAGAAGCATTTACTTAGCCAAGTTTTAACTCCTTGCATTGCCGGAATATCATTTCCAAATAACAATATATCATCCACATATAGTACAAGGAACATGATAGTGCTCCCACTTGCTTTCTTATATACACAAGCTTCATCACCATTTTTAATGAAGCCAAATTTCACGGCTTCCTCATTAAAACTATGATTCCACATTCTAGATGCTTGTTTCAATCCGTAGATTGACTTCTTTAACTTGCATACCTTTTTAGGATATTTCGGATCAACAAAACCTTCAGGCTGAACCATATAGACATCTTCCATAAGATATCCATTTAGGAAAGAGGTCTTGACATCCATTTGCCATATTTCATAATCATAATGAGCAGCAATGGCAAGTAATATCCTAATAGACTTTAGCATTGCCACAGGCGAAAAAGTTTCATCATAGTCAACCCCTTGAGTTTGAGTGAAATCTCTTGCTACAAGTCTAGCTTTATATGTATCCAAGTTTCCATGTATGTCGGTTTTCATTTTGAAAAGCCATTTACAATCAACTAGCCTTGAGCCAGCAGGTTGTGTAACAAGTTCCCAAACTTGGTTGTCATACATGGATTGCATCTCAGCGTTCATGGCTTCCTGCCATTTATCTTTATCAATCCTTGATAAAGCATCTTGGTAGTTTATTGGTTCATCCAAATCAACCACATAGCAACCATCCATGAGAAACCCATATCTCGCAGGAGGATTACTAATCCTACCAGATCTGCGAACGTCTTGTGTATTTTGATCATCCATTTGAACACTCTCAACATTTTCATGTTGAGTGCTAGTGTCAACCAATTGTGTATCATCTACTTGATCTTGAACCTCTTCAAGATCTATCTTCCTTTCACTACTTCCTTCCATTAGGAACTTAGTTTCAAGGAATTCCGCCTTCCGAGCAACAAATACATTCTGCTCGGATGGATCATAGAAATAATATCCCATATTATCCTTGGGATATCCTATGAAGATACACTTCGTGGATCGAGCATTCAACTTATTAGGGACGTAACGCTTAGGATAAGCTTCACATCCCCATACCTTTAAGTATGATAGAGATGGAGGTTTTCCAAACCACATCTCATGAGGTGTTCGTTCCACTTTCTTGGTTGGGGCCATATTTAAAATACGAGCCGCGGAGCATAGACAATAACCCCAAAATGATAGAGGTAACAAGCTTCTAGCCATCATAGATCGAACCATATCCATTAGGGTTCGGTTCCTCCTTTCGGAAACTCCATTTAGTTGGGGTGTTCCAGGAGGGGTGAGCTGCGAGATAATTCCACAACTTTTAAGATGATCTTGGAAAGCATCGCTTAGGTATTCACCTCCTCTATCGGTACGAAGTACCTTGATTGTCTTATTGAGTTGATTTTGTACTTCGTTTTGATACTCGTTGAATGCTTCAAAAGTTTCGTCCTTATGCCTTAACAAGTAGACATATCCGAAACGACTGAAGTCATCAATGAAAGTAACGAAGTATCTTTCACCATTCCGAGTTATGGGCTTAAAGGGTCCACATACATCCGAATGTATTAATCCCAATAAGTCCTTAGCCCTTTCGTAGGTCCCTTTGAAAGGTGCTTTAGTCATTTTGCCTTGTAAACAAGATTCACATACATCAAACGAGTCTAGTTCATTTGATTTCAAAAGGCCATTCTTTTGAAGTGTATGCATTTGATTCTTGTTTATGTGACCAAGGCGACAATGCCATAAGTAGGAATCACTCAAATCCCTTTTGAGTTTCTTGGTGCTAGTATGGTATATTGAGCTACTAGATGATGTGTCATCATGAACCAATTCATAAATTCCATTTGAAGGCGAAGCCTTAAAATAGAATACATTATCTAAATAAACGTGGATATTATCATTAACAAAATTAAGATAAAAACCACATTGTTTTAAACGGGAAACTGAAATAATGTTTCGACATAAATCCGGTGCATACAAAACATTGTTCAAAATAAGTTCCAAACCACTTGGAAGCTTTAATACAAAGTCTCCTTGAGCCTTCACTTGCACTTTGGCTCCATTACCCATAAAGAGACTTGATGTTCCCGTTTGCTTGCTACTTCTTTTGAACCCCTGTAAAGAATTGCAAATGTGAGTTCCACATCCAGTGTCTAATACCCATGTATTATAAGAAGTAATACTAAGCTCTATATATACCATATATATATTACCTGAGGTTTGCCCCGCATCCCTCTTTTCCTTCAACTCCTTAAGGTAGACCGGGCAGTTTCATTTCCAGTGACCCATTTCACCGCAACCGAAGTACGGGTCTTCCTTGGGGTTTGCTTGTTCGGCAACCTTTTGCTTCTTGTTCTTGTTTTTGTTTTTGGTTGGGGTAACCATCCTCCCCTTTCCCTTGCCTTGATGGGCGGGTCCTTTCCTCTTAGCCGCCTTTGGCTTAGAGGTGTTATTACCTTTGGACCCACCATCATTGATCATTAGCACGGGTGAAGCCCTCTTACCCATGCTAGTTTCTGCCGTCCTAAGCATGCCATGAAGTTCGCCAATGGTCTTATCCATCCCATTCATATTGTAATTAATTACAAATTGGTCAAACCTCTTTGACAAGGAGTTTAGGATAAGATCCGTGGCTAGCTCATTAGATATGTTGAGATTAAGATGGTTTGCGCGATCAATGAGGCTTTTCATCTTAAGGACATAAGATGAAACGGATTGGGAGTCGTCCATACGACATGCATGAAGCGCTCGGACCGTTTCAAAGCGCTCGACACGAGCTTGTTGAAGGAACATCTCCTTTAATTGCGTGATCATGTCGTATGCAGTATGATGCTCGAAATCCTTTTGGAGTTCGGGTATCCTAGTCCCAAGCATTAGGCAAGCGACTTGCACCGAATCGGCGCAATACTTATCCCAATAAGCCATGCCTTCCGTATCATCCTCGTCGGGTTGATCGGGAATGGGGTCTTCCAACACATACGCCTTATCCTCAAGTTTGAGGACAATCCTAAGATTGCGGAACCAATCCATAAAGTTCGTATGGTTGAGTTTGTCTTTCTCGAGGAGAGACCTTAACGATAGGTTGTTCAAGTTAATAGGTGCGTTATGCATGTTGTTGTTATTGGCGGCCATCTACAAAATTTAACAAAGTTCATTTAAGTATCGATTTTAAATTTAACAATCAATACCCTTTAAATCCAATTGATATATATATTAAATTTTAGAATCCAACGGTAAACCAAATTTCGGTTAGGTGACCTTTATCCCGTTATTTGATTTAGCTAGGTAGTCATTTATATGACAATTGCAATCCTTTTGCAACTTCTAAATTATGGGATCATGCAATCCTTTTGCATGGCATATTTATCCCATCAACGCCTATTTGTTCCTCATGCTTCGGTGACCCTAAGTTCATGATTCCCAAATCAAGTCGTCCTACTTGTGTAAACATGTAAAATTAACATACAAGTGATTAGGTGACCTTTATCCCACAAGCATGCGAATTTTACCTTAACCATATTAGTTAGCTCATAACGGTTAGGTGACCTTTATCCCATTATGAGTTCCCTACTATGTTTAAGTGTCCCACAAAAGGATGGCGTTAAACTTGTTTACCTTGTCGATTAAGGGATTTTAAGTTTTCGTTAATTCTAGTTTAAGAAAACATATATGCCATACACCAACATGCATTTAGTGTATGTTTTTTTGAAATCCATTTTCAAGTCTTGTAATTTTAACCAATTACTTGATATAAACCATTTTATATATATGATCCTTATCATGTTCTTAATAACCGTTTATTAATGTCCTTTTAGCCGTTTTTAATTTAGCCATTTGAATTGACGTTTTGCATGTCGTTAATAATTTAACCAATTAAATTGTAGTTATGCTTGTTGTTAACTTGAGTGATAACTTGTTGTAGTAACATACACAATCCACAATCATACAAGAAATATAACAACCACGCATGCAAACAAATGTGTTCACAATCAAGCCAATTTGGTAGACATTTGTTTAGCCGAAAACATATGTCACCGGTTAAGGGTTATAACACTAAGTAGGAGATTTCAAAATCTCCCACTTAATCTTGCATCCAAATGCATCTTCCAAGTCTTCATCTTGTATCTTCATTTTTACAAAAAACATATCCTAATACATTTTTCTAGAAAATGAAATTACAACCTAATCTATTTTACATACCAAATATAAAATAAATTACATAACCAAAATAACAATATTACAAACCAACTTGAATGAATATTACAACCACATGAATGAATTAATATTACATACCAAATGAATTATTGATAATCATCCAAACATGCAACCATTCAAACAAAAGGTCAAGGCTTGATTGTGAACATGCAACCATTCTAGAATGCAGTTTTTACACAATATCATACAAACATGGACTCCAAATCTTGTCCTTATTTTAGTATGCAACAGCGGAAGCTCTTAGTATTCACCTGAGAATAAACATGCTTTAAACGTCAACAAAAATGTTGGTGAGTTATAGGTTTATCCTATATATATCAAATCGTAACAATAGACCACAAGAATTCATATTTCAATACACATCCCATACATAGAGATAAAAATCATTCATATGGTGAACACCTGGTAACCGACATTAACAAGATGCATATATATAAGAATATCCCCATCATTCCGGGACACCTTTCGGATATGATATAAATTTTGAAGTACTAAAGCATCTGGTACTTTGGATGGGGTTTGTTAGGCCCAATAGATCTATCTTTAGAATTCGCGTCAATTAGGGTGTCTGTTCCCTAATTCTTAGATTACCAGACTTAATAAAAAGGGGCATATTCGATTTCGATAATTCTGATGGAATTTAACAACTTTAATAAACAACATGTTCTTAAAGTATACATGTTCATAAAACCATTTTTATGATTTAAAGAAAGCGGAAGCATGAATATAAGTTCATGTTAATTTGTTTAATCATTAAGTTAAATTCCATGTTAATATCAAGTCTAGAATACATACTTACATATAAGAACAAGATGAGAAGATATATATACCTCCTCAAGCTAGTTGAGGGTTGTTTTCAAAGTTGCAAGATGATGATGAAGATGATGAACAATAGAGCTTCTAACTTGAAGCCTCATGCAAGTAATACCCACAAGCAATAACCCCAACACCTTTGTAATTAGTTAGGATTTAATTGACACTAGATATGAGCTTGTAAAAACAAAATATAGAACACCCTTTTGACCATAAAAGGCCACGGCATTCAGCTCAATATTGAGCAGAATCTGTGCAGTTTTTTTTGCTCACTTTTGATATGTTTGAATGCATGTGTGTGTGTAATACTAAGTCCCCTTGGTCTTAGTTAAGCATGGGTAGCAAGTATTAAACAAATGCATGCTTATTCTCACTCCCATGCCACTCACATTGCCATAATATAATATACTTTTATAAAAAAAACTGATTTTACAAAATCAGTTTTTATAAAACTTGATTTCATAAAATACATTTTATAAACTTGTATATATATTATTTGTTATGTATATTTTATAAAACCAATTTTATAAAATGTATCATAACTTAATTAATTATTTAACCTATAAATAATTAAATCCTTGTTATATAATTTGTTCCATAACTTATATAAACATATCAAGTAATATTATTTAAGAAACCTTTTCCTTAAAATTCAAGTGTCGCGTATTTAATCAATGATCCAATCGTTAAGATCAAATACGAATAAGGTGTCGGTAAGCTTGTTATTGGGTATGACCCGACTTGGATCAAAACATATTAGCCACATTAATTTAATATGTCTCTCGGGCATACGAAATACCTTCAAATTCAACCATAGAATGTAGTTTCACGTACTTGTGTCTATTTTGTAAATCATTTATAAAACCTACATTTATTCTCATCTCAAAAATATTAGATTTTAAAAGTGGGAATATAACTCACTTTCACAGATTTTTACTTCGTCGGGAAGTAAGACTTGGCCACTGGTTGATTCACGAACCTATAACAATATATACATATATATCAAAGTATGTTCAAAATATATTTACAACACTTTTAATATATTTTGATGTTTTAAGTTTATTAAGTCAGCTGTCCTCGTTAGTAACCTACAACTAGTTGTCCACAGTTAGATGTACAGAAATAAATTGATAAATATTATCTTGAATCAATCTACGACCCAGTGTATACGTATCTCAGTATTGATCACAACTCAAACTATATATATTTTGGAATCAACCTCAACCCTGTATAGCTAACTCCAACATTCACATATAGAGTGTCTATGGTTGTTCCGAAATATATATAGATGTGTCGACATGATAGGTCGAAACATTGTATACGTGTCTATGGTATCTCAAGATTACATAATATACAATACAAGTTGATTAAGTTATGGTTGGAATAGATTTGTTACCAATTTTCACGTAGCTAAAATGAGAAAAATTATCCAATCTTGTTTTACCCATAACTTCTTCATTTTAAATCCGTTTTGAGTGAATCAAATTGCTATGGTTTCATATTGAACTCTATTTTATGAATCTAAACAGAAAAAGTATAGGTTTATAGTCGGAAAAATAAGTTACAAGCTGTTTTTGTAAAGGTAGTCATTTCAGTCGAAAGAACGACGTCTAGATGACCATTTTAGAAAACATACTTCCACTTTGAGTTTAACCATAATTTTTGGATATAGTTTCATGTTAATAATAAAAATCATTTTCCCAGAATAACAACTTTTAAATCAAAGTTTATCATAGTTTTTAATTAACTAACCCAAAGCAGCCCGCGGTGTTACTACGAAGGCGTAATTCCGGTTTTACAGCGTTTTTCGTGTTTCCAGGTTTTAAATCATTAAGTTAGCATATCATATAGATATAGAACATGTGTTTAGTTGATTTTAAAAGTCAAGTTAGAAGGATTAACTTTTATTTGCGAACAAGTTTAGAATTAACTAAACTATGTTCTAGTGATTACAATTTTAAACCTTCGAATAAGATAGCTTTATATGTATGAATCGAATGATGTTATGAACATCATTACTACCTCAAGTTCCTTGGATAAACCTACTGAAAATGAAAAAAATAGATCTAGCTTCAAAGGATCCTTGGATGGCTTGAAAGTTCTTGAAGCAGAATCATGACACGAAAACAATTTCAAGTAAGATTTCCACTCGAAATAAGATTGTTATAGTTATAGAAATTGAATTAAAGTTTGAATATGATTATTACCTTATATTAGAAAGATAACCTACTGTAAGTAACAAAGGTTTCTTGATCTTGGATGATTACTTGGAATGGATTTAGAAAACTTGGAAGTAACTTGCAATCTTGGAAGTAAACTTTGATTTTATGAAACTAGAACTTTTGGAATTTATGAAGAACACTTAGAACTTGAAGATAGAACTTGAGAGAGATCAATTAGATGAAGAAAATTGAAGAATGAAAGTGTTTGTAGGTGTTTTTAGTCGTTGGTGTATGGATTAGATATAAATGATATGTAATTTTGTTTTCATGTAAATAAGTCATGAATGATTACTCATATTTTTGTAATTTTATGAGATATTTCATGCTAGTTGCCAAATGATGGTTCCCACATGTGTTAGGTGACTTAAATGGGCTGCTAAGAGCTGATCATTGGAGTGTATATACCAATAGTACATACATCTAAAAGCTGTGTATTGTACGAGTACGAATACGGGTGCATACGAGTAGATTTGTTGATGAAACTGAACGAGGATGTAATTGTAAGCATTTTTGTTAATTAGAAGTATTTTGATAAGTGTCTTGAAGTCCTTCAAAAGTGTATGAATACATATTAAAACACTACATGTATATACATTTTAACTGAGTCGTTAAGTCATCGTTAGTCGTTACATGTAAATGTTGTTTTGAAACCTTTAGGTTAACGATCTTGTTGAATGTTGTTAACCCATTGTTTATTATAACAAATGAGATGTTAAATTGTTATATTATCATGATATTATGATATATAATATATCTTAGTATGATATATATACAGTTAAATGTCGTTACAACGATAATCGTTACATATATGTCTCGTTTCGAAATCATTAAGTTAGTAGTCCTATTTTTACATATGTATTTCATTGTTAATACACTATATGTACCTAGTAAGACGTTGTTATAACGATAATCGTTATATATATCGTTTTCGAGTTTCTTAAATTAATAGTCTTATTTTTATGTATATAACTCATTGTTAAAATACCTAATGAGATACATACTTATAATAAAATCATGTTAACTATATATATATATATAACCATATATATGTCATCGTATAGTTTTTACAAGTTTTAACGTTCGTGAATCACCGGTCAACTTGGGTGGTCAATTGTCTATATGAAACCTATTTCAATTAATCAAGTCTTAACAAGTTTGATTGCTTAACATGTTGGAAACACTTAATCATGTAAATAACAATTTCATTTAATATATATATAAACATGGAAAAGTTCGGGTCACTACACCTAACACTTATACATTTTCAGATTTTACATCAGAATCAGAATCAGTCAATTTCAGTCCCTGAACTTTTAAATGGAAGCTGAGAATTGCAGTTATCGCGTTTGGAGCACACTTGTCGCGTTTTGGTACGTCGCGTAATGCGACAAACATGATCAAAATGCGACAGCCTTAAAAAGCATGGTCCTGATTGATTTGTCGCGTTTTGGTAGGGTGTATCGCGTTTGGGGTGTTGCGAAATGCGACAGGTAGTCGCGAAAGGCTACAGAAGTGCTGAATGACCATTTTGAACTCGTTTTTGGGGTTTAATTTGGGGGTATTTGAGTCTTGCGGACGGGTTTTAAGCCCCAAAACTGATCCAAACCTTATCTCTATCTCATTCTTCACACACACAAACACTCTCATCCATTTCTAGAGAGAGGAACTCATTTTAGAGAGAGAGAGTTTGGTTTGAGGAAGAAGAAGAGTGAATCGGGTCAAGTCACGAGAGTTAAAGTTGTTCACCTCGTTCACGGCTATGTTGTGGTAGTGTTGGTAAGTTCTAACTCCGAATTTAATTGTTTAAGGTTCTTGTTTATGTTTGGGGTTTGAGCTAGTTAGGCTTATAAACCCTATTTCTCATGAAATTGGAAGTTTGTTGTATGTATTGTGTAAGTAAACCGGATTATTGTGAGTTTAAAGTTTGATGAGGAATTTGGAAGTATTTATCATGGTTTGGGTGTTAAATCACTAGATTGAAAGGTTGTAAGTAATTTCGATGTTCTTAAGAACAAGTTTACTAGTAAAAATGGGTGTTGACTTGGTTTGGTGTCAAATGAGTGTTGAGTCAAGTTTTGGTAAATAATCACTAGTCGTTAGTGATTATGGGGCATTTTTATGACTTTGGTCAAAATGGGTAAATTGAATTGGGTCAAACTTGATGATGACACTAGTTTTGGTCAAATGGATGTTAAACACTTTTGTTATGTGTTAAATGGCGTTTTTGAATGAAAGTAAACGTGGGAAGTGATTTTGGGTTAAAATAGTATTTTAACATAAGTCAAACGTGGTCAAAAGCAATATGGGTCAATATTGCACGTGTTGGCGTTTGAAATGATTACTACCTAAGTAGTAATTTAGTGTTAAGACCTAGGTTTGGTCTAATTGGTGTAAAGTATGATTTGGGTTAAATTGTACTTTGTTGTGTTGGTTTGATTTACCACCTGAAGTGTTAATTGGTTTGTGTCCATTAGGTGTTTAATGAGCGGGTTTTGGCGAGCAAGGTGTGATCCCTCGACTAAGGGATGTTTGTGTCGGATTCTCTTTTAGAGAATGACTATTTATGTGTATATTGTACCTATGTGTGATATAGGTGGTTACTTACTCGGATTTAAGGACGGAGATCATGTTATACATGACTTGTACGGGCATTCCAAGGTGAGTCGAATAATTATACATGTATGTATATAATGTATTTATTTGTGTGGGATGCGATGTGGGATTAAAGTTCGAGTTTGCGATACCACATAGTGTTGGCATGGGATGAGGGTTTAAAGTCCGGGCGTTCAATACCTCATCATCATGTGTGGCATGTGATATGGGTTTAAAGTTCGAGCGTTCGATACCATATCATATGTGTGCGTGGGCGTGAAGTGTAGTTTTAAAGTTCAGGCGTTCGATAGCACATTTCACGTGACGGGTGGGTTTAAAGTTCGGGCGTTCGATACCACTCAAGGGGCTAATGATGCATACTAGTGGCGTCTGTGTGGCTAACGGTTCATTCGCGAGAACCATTCCCTTGTGAATTTTGGTTAACCATGGTTATGTGTTGTAGTTTTATCATATTATATTGTGAACTATATGCTATTGGTGATGCTAGCTTATTGTGAATTGCGGATACTTTAATATGCATTGTGATTGCATGGTTGTTGAGTTGCTAGCTCGTATGTGGTATTTGTGTAAGTGTTTGCAATTAAGTAGATTATATATGTATGTGAATAATTATTGCATTCGCTAAGCTTTATGCTTACCCCTCTTGTTGTTTACCTTTTTACAGGTATTGTGATTGTGAAGCTAGCTAGTTGTTAGACTAGATGCGGAGGAGCGCTTGGGCTCGATGGGTTAACTTTTTGATAATTAGTCGCGGATTGGGGATTTGTTAGTCCCCTGGATTATGCTCTTGGTATCGGGTTAGGTTATTGAGTATTAACCCGTAATTCGTGTGATTGAGTCATTATTGCAAATGCTTTTGTAATATGTCATTTGTGTACCAAGTTTCATCATAAATTGTTAAATGTATCATTACGATATTATGTTTTTGGTTAAAACAGAGTTGGAAATTGTTATGTATTATGAAAGCATTAAAGGGACCTAACTTATTTAAAAAAAATGTGCTTCGTTTTTGGTAAACGGATTTGGGGTCATTACAAGTGGTATCTGAGCATAGTCTAAGGGAATTAAGTGGCCTTGGAGTAGGTGCCTAGTCTTAGACTTATTGACAATGGTGCGTTATATGCGGGACTTGTAGGAATACGGGTCGGATTGTGATTTGTTAGTGTCTTAGAGTAGGTGACTAACTAGGACTTGTGTTTATCTAAAATGTGTTTGTGTGGGGCCTTATGAAACAACCCAACCCATAATCCATACGATAGATTTTTTTTAAGTGATTAAGGCTTTACGCGCCATTCAAAAGGTTTAAACCATTCAATCCAACCCGTTTAAGCTTACAACAACTTTAATGTTTACAAAAAGGCACGAAGGCCATTAATCGAATGTAATACAAGTTCGACCCACTACAAATGATAGTTTATAATCCAAACGACACTTCTAACATGGTTTGGGACTAAACTATCCAAAACGTTAGGCCAACTTCCAAAAGCTCCAACGAAACATCATCAAAGGACACCTAGTGCCCAACAACCCCTTTTCCCCTATC
The DNA here is from genome assembly GCF_046630445.1 of Rutidosis leptorrhynchoides. Classification (NCBI taxonomy): domain Eukaryota; kingdom Viridiplantae; phylum Streptophyta; class Magnoliopsida; order Asterales; family Asteraceae; genus Rutidosis; species Rutidosis leptorrhynchoides. The sequence continues at coordinate 381,492,384 of NC_092336.1, read as the reverse complement.
CGTACCTGCATCTAAAAGGATAAACAACGAGAGGGTAAGCTAAAGCTTAGTGAATGCAATAATTATACACATACATATATAATATACCTACTTGCAAACACTCAAATACACATACCGAAATACATGCTAGCAACAAAATTAGCTTATCATCAATACGAGGCTACCAACCTCCAATACCACAAGCTAGCATAACAATCGCATAATTATATATAACTCGAACAATATAATAAGCCTTCACTTACAACACAAATAACCATGGTTAACCAATCGTACAAGAGAATGGCGCCCGCGAAAGGCCATCGGAGTTCACAACATCCATTAGTGTACTTAGCACCTCGTATCACTAACCCCCGGGTTGCATCTTAACACCTCGATACTTCACCCTCGAGTGGCATCTTAACACCTCGACACTTCACCCTGTATTATGGAGTGGCGTCTTAACACCTCGACACTTCACTCCTAGGTGGCATCTTAACACCTCGATGCTTCACCTCGAGTGGCATCTTAACACCTCGATGCTTCACTCGTCACGTGAAAGGTGGTGTCTTAGTACCTCGACACTTCACATCTCACGCTACAACAAATAGATACATTATATACCTACACATATAATTATTTCACTCACCTTAACGATTCGGTGACGGTTTTATACTTCCGCAAGCTTCAAAGCAAAGTACCTAATATAATAAGTACTTCAATCAACACAATATCTAGTTGGACTAAAATACCAACAATTCACTTATGTGCATTTAATGACTTAATGCATTAAATGCCCCATTTTCACCAAAACCGCCCTTAAGGGTCAAGACTCAACTTCAATCACTAAAGCTAGTGAATTAAAGTCTACTAACACAAACTTGGGTATTTCATACCTACTTCACCTAATTAGATCAACTAGTACTCATTTGACCCATTTTAACACTTACTCTTTCAAACTTAGTCAAACATGACCCATTTACAATTCTTTCAACCTTTAACAAGTGTTTTAATGCTTAACAACACAATCTAATACTTTCAACCCCAAATCATAAGACCAAACCCTAGGTTTTGGCCATTAGGGTTCATTTTCATAAATCTAACCCAAAACCCACCCATTTAACCTTCAATTGGGTCACACAAGCTCCATATGAGCCAAACCCTAGCTAAAACTTAAATAAACTCAAAACATAGAGTTAGAACTTACCGAAACTATCAAAGTGTAGCTAGAGACACGAGGAACAACTTTAACACTTGGGTTTGGGCAAGATTCGGTCTTCTTCTTTACCAAAATGAGCTTTCTCACTCTTAACACCTCACTCCCTCTCTAGACTTTAATTTAATTAAATGGAAGAGTCATAAATGTAGAGGGGATAAGGTTGAACCAGCCTTAAAGTCTTAAAAATCGGCCATAGGTGAAAAGACCTAAACACCCCTAAAAGTTTCCAATTAAAATGGCTAAAATTGTCAAACAGCGACATTTGTCCAGTTTCGCGACACAGTGTCACGTTTCGCGACAACTAAACGCGATAAACATAATTCAAACGCGATAACCTTGACAGAACTGGGGTTCTAGAGCTGTCGCGTTTCAGCCCACTTTGTCACGTATCGCGACACACCAGGACGCGATGGGACACCTTCAGACGCGACAGAAGGCCTGGCCATTTTCCAATATTTTCAATATTTGAACTATACAAACTCAAACATAGCTACAATATTAAACGTACACGGAGTTAGATGCGCACCTTAAGTCATATTCGGGGAAAATAGGATGTTACACCTTATTTCGCGTGTAAATTAGTGCCTTAGATAGCTAGTGCCTAATGTAAGTAGGCGAAATTGGACGTTGTTTTAGTGATAGTCACCTAGGTTGTAGGTTGACTTGTTGTTGTGGTGTACTTATGTACATTTATTATTATATTGTATATTGGTGTATATATACATGTATCTATTTGGTGCGGTGTCCTAGGGACGAATCTATCAGAGAGATTAGGATATTTTGGCAGTTGAGTGATCAAGTTCACGGTAAGGACTATGATCATTCGAGTACTAGGAGTTATCGCGTGTTATTTTATGTGAATGCCGCGTCAGTTCAGGTAAAGTACTTTGCGTGACCATGTGGAAATGGTAAGGTACGCAATTGTAATAGTGACTGATCACCATTATTACGAAAGTGTATCTTGACACCAAGCATGACATGACAAGTACCGAACGGAGGAAACGTGCCATAGTTGGGGTAGAACGGGACGAATTAGGAATCTTTTATTGGTTCCTAGGATATGGTGGTCTCGAGTGATGTGCTTGTTATCGCATCAGGTTCTTTGTGTGATGACCGGAAATTTTCGATCAAATTTAAACTTAATCTTTATATGGTTTCGACACGATAAGTAAAGTCTGTTAAATTGAATCTCAAAAACTTTGAACTGTGTTCATGTATACATTTGATTTGACTATTCCCGACGATTCACAAACAATTGTTTGTAAATAACTAAATGTATATAAATGTGTATATGTATATGTATATATATAAACAAAAGTATATATAATAATTTGAATTATTATAATACCAATTAATCATTTGAATTAAATAGATAGTGTAATGTACAAAATAAATAAGATGTTATTAAATAAATATATAAATATATATATGTATACATGAGTAATATTATATATATATATATTGTAATATATAAAATTGATAAATAGTAAATATCCAAGACATGTTAGTATATAATATATAATTAGTAAAGATGATTAACAAGTTGTAATATTACGATATTAAATATAATTACGAGTTGAAAATATAGTTGTTAAAGTAGTATTATTATTACTTTCATTAACATTAATATTAATATTTGTATCAGTACTATTATTATATAAAGTGTATATATAGATAAGTATATATTTTTAATATTATTATTATCAATAAAATTAATGTTATTATAACTAATAATATTATTAGTACGACTAACGATAAAAACATTTTTATTCAATGATTGATATATTATTAATATCAATAGATAATACATAAATATGAAAGTTAATATATATATAAATTGATATATTATTATTATTATTAGTATTATTGTTATTATGAATAATATTAGTGTAATTAGTATTATGGTTATTAATATTATTATTGTTATATATTTCATAATAATTATTATCAATATCATTAGTAATAATATTATTGTAATCATTATATTTGTATTACTATTTTTTTAAAAGAGTATCATTATTGTATTTACATTTATTAATAAGATTAATTATAATCTATAAATAAAAATATTTAAAAGTAAGAGATATGCGATTAAGGTTAAATATATCGATAAATACACATAAATACATATATATATATATATATATATATATATATATATATATATATATATATATATATATATATATATATATATATATATATATATATATATATATATATATGAAATACAGTTATACATATAAAAATACATATACATATACTAAAAACAGATATATATATATATATATATATATATATATAAATAAATATATATACAGATATTTTTTTTATATAAATAAAAAATATATATAAATACGATTATTTATATAAATAAATATAGAAAATTTCGTATTGTATTTTGAATCACTTTCAACCTGTAGAGGTTTTGTCTTCTGTCTCCCATTTTGTACCAATAAAGTGTTGAATTATAGGAACGAATTCAAAGCTGTTATCAATCAGTATCGTCCTTTGTTTTTATTATTTTTTTATTTTCAAGTACGATTTATTCTTGCTGTCGAGTGCAATTTGATTACATAAATCTAATCCAGTTGTTATTTAACATCATACAACTTCACATTATCTGTTAAAAACCACAAAACACTTTAACAACACCTACTTAATCGAAATTAATCAGAAAAGATGAAGAACCAGGTTTACTGAAATGTCCCGTTCTTATTGATTAAAAACGTTCCATATTAATTGATTTCGTTGCGAGGTTTTGACCTCTATATGAGACGTTTTTCAAAGACTGCATTCATTTTAAAACAAACCATAACCTTTATTTCATCAATAAAGGTTTAAAAAGCTTTACGTAGATTATCAAATAATGATAATCTAAAATATCCTGTTTACACACGACCATTACATAATGGTTTACAATACAAATATGTTACAACAAAATAAGTTTCTTGAATGCAGTTTTTACACAATATCATACAAGCATGGACTCCAAATCTTGTCCTTATTTAAGTATGCGACAGCGGAAGCTCTTAATAATCACCTGAGAATAAACATGCTTAAAACGTCAACAAAAATGTTGGTGAGTTATAGGTTTAACCTATATATATCAAATCGTAACAATAGACCACAAGATTTCATATTTCAATACACATCCCATACATAGAGATAAAAATCATTCATATGGTGAACACCTGGTAACCGACATTAACAAGATGCATATATAAGAATATCCCCATCATTCCGGGACACCCTTCGGATATGATATAAATTTCGAAGTACCAAAGCATCCGGTACTTTGGATGGGGTTTGTTAGGCCCAATAGATCTATCTTTAGGATTCGCGTCAATTAGGGTGTCTGTTCCCTAATTCTTAGATTACCAGACTTAATAAAAAGGGGCATATTCGATTTTGATAATTCAACCATAGAATGTAGTTTCACGTACTTGTGTCTATTTTGTAAATCATTTATAAAACCTGCATGTATTCTCATCCCAAAAATATTAGATTTTAAAAGTGGGACTATAACTCACTTTCACAGATTTTTACTTCGTCGGGAAGTAAGACTTGGCCACTGGTTGATTCACGAACCTATAACAATATATACATATATATCAAAGTATGTTCAAAATATATTTACAACACTTTTAATATATTTTGATGTTTTAAGTTTATTAAGTCAGCTGTCCTCGTTAGTAACCTACAACTAGTTGTCCACAGTTAGATGTACAGAAATAAATCGATAAATATTATCTTGAATCAATCCACGACCCAGTGTATACATATCTCAGTATTGATCACAACTCAAACTATATATATTTTGGAATCAACCTCAACCCTGTATAGCTAACTCCAACATTCACATATAGAGTGTCTATGGTTGTTCCGAAATATATATAGATGTGTCGACATGATAGGTCGAAACATTGTATACGTGTCTATGGTATCTCAAGATTACATAATATACAATACAAGTTGATTAAGTTATGGTTGGAATAGATTTGTTACCAATTTTCACGTAGCTAAAATGAGAAAAATTATCCAATCTTGTTTTACCCATAACTTCTTCATTTTAAATCCGTTTTGAGTGAATCAAATTGCTATGGTTTCATATTGAACTCTATTTTATGAATCTAAACAGAAAAAGTATAGGTTTATAGTCGGAAAAATAAGTTACAAGTCGTTTTTGTAAAGGTAGTCATTTCAGTCGAAAGAACGACGTCTAGATGACCATTTTAGAAAACATACTTCCACTTTGAGTTTAACCATAATTTTTGGATATAGTTTCATGTTCATAATAAAAATCATTTTCTCAGAATAACAACTTTTAAATCAAAGTTTATCATAGTTTTTAATTAACTAACCCAAAACAGCCCGCGGTGTTACTACGACGGCGTAAATCCGGTTTTACGGTGTTTTTCGTGTTTCCAGGTTTTAAATCATTAAGTTAGCATATCATATAGATATAGAACATGTGTTTAGTTTATTTTAAAAGTCAAGTTAGAAGGATTAACTTTTGTTTGCGAACAAGTTTAGAATTAACTAAACTATGTTCTAGTGATTACAAGTTTAAACCTTCGAATAAGATAGCTTTATATGTATGAATCGAATGATGTTATGAACATCATTACTACCTTAAGTTCCTTGGATAAACCTACTGGAAAAGAGAAAAATGGATCTAGCTTCAATGGATCCTTCGATGGCTCGAAGTTCTTGAAGCAGAATCATGACACGAAAACAAGTTCAAGTAAGATCATCACTTAAAATAAGATTGTTATAGTTATAGAAATTGAACCAAAGTTTGAATATGATTATTACCTTGTATTAGAATGATAACCTACTGTAAGAAACAAAGATTTCTTGAGGTTGGATGATCACCTTACAAGATTGGAAGTGAGCTAGCAAACTTGAAAGTATTCTTGATTTTATGAAACTAGAACTTTTGGAATTTATGAAGAACACTTAGAACTTGAAGATAGAACTTGAGAGAGATCAATTAGATGAAGAAAATTGAAGAATTAATGTATTTGTAGGTGTTTTTGGTCGTTGGTGTATGGATTAGATATAAAGGATATGTTATTTTGTTTTCATGTAAATAAGTCATGAATGATTACTCATATTTTTGTAATTTTATGAGATATTTCATGCTAGTTGCCAAATGATGGTTCCCACATGTGTTAGGTGACTCACATGGGCTGCTAAGAGCTGATCATTGGAGTGTATATACCAATAGTACATACATCTAAAAGCTGTGTATTGTACGAGTACGAATACAGGTGCATACGAGTAGAATTGTTGATGAAACTGAACGAGGATGTAATTGTAAGCATTTTTGTTAAGTAGAAGTATTTTGATAAGTGTCTTGAAGTCTTTCAAAAGTGTATGAATACATATTAAAACACTACATGTATATACATTTTAACTGAGTCGTTAAGTCATCGTTAGTCGTTACATGTAAATGTTGTTTTGAAACCTTTAGGTTAACGATCTTGTTGAATGTTGTTAACCCATTGTTTATTATAACAAATGAGATGTTAAATTATTATATTATCATGATATTATGATATATAATATATCTTAGTATGATGTATATACAGTTAAATGTCGTTACAACGATAATCGTTACATATATGTCTCGTTTCGAAATCATTAAGTTAGTAGTCTTATTTTTACATATGTATTTCATTGTTAATACACTTAATAATATATTTACTTATAATTTAACATAATTAACCAAGTGTATCAATATCTTAATATGATTCATATGTACCTAGTAAGACGTTGTTATAACGATAATCGTTATATATATCGTTTTCGAGTTTCTTAAATTAATAGTCTCATTTTTATGTATATAACTCATTGTTAAAATAACTAATGAGATACATACTTATAATAAAAACATGTTAACTATATATATAACCATATATATGTCATTGTATAGTTTTTACAGGTTTTAACGTTCGTGAATCACCGGTCAACTTGGGTGGTCAATTGTCTATATGAAACATATTTCAATTAATCAAGTCTTAACAAGTTTGATTGCTTAACATGTTGGAAACATTTAATCATGTAAATATCAATCTCAATTAATATATATAAACATGGAAAAGTTCGGGTCACTACATTTACTGCCCTGTTTTTAATTTGTTTTTCAAATCAAACGATTTAGTAATCAATTTTAAATTGTGTTAATGCAGTGTTGTTAGAAACTTTCCATTTAAACTTTCTGGAAAGTATCATATCTTAATTTTTAGTATCAAGTAAGAATTTTCGAGTCAAAGTTCGAATTCAAAAAGTCAACAATTTGGTTCATCCAGAAATTCGTAATATTGTTAGTGTTTCAGATTAAATTGAGGGTTTACAAAGTTTCTAGGAGTAATGTACTACCTAATTCAAGTGTTAATTGTGAACCAAAATGTTTAAAAATTTGAAAATGAGATTTGAGTTCATAACGGGTTCATACAGCTATTTTATGTATATTTTTTTATTTTCTTTTTCTGTAAATTATAATCATCTCAAACCAAATGGGTACTATTTCATTTTATAGTTTAATTAACACTTAAGTAATTAAATTCTGGATTGGAATATACCTGTGGTCGAATTTATCTGTGAAGAAGAAGAAAAGGGGAAAACAAAAATATAAGTTAAATACAATTACTGTTAGTATATAATCAGAAAAAGGAAAGGCAGATGGATGGTTTAGTGGTGTAGTGTTTGATCGAGGGGCCTCGGGTTCGAGCCCGGCTTGGGGCATTTCTTTTTAGGAAGGGTTTATGAGGTAGTTTTCTTTTTATTTATTATTTATTATTATTATTATTGTTATTATTATTAATTATGTTATTATTATTGTGTTAATTATTATTATCACTAATATTAAAGTTATGAGTATTATTATCATTATCATTAGTATAAGTATTATAATTACAATTAGGATTATTATTATTATTATTATTATTATTATTATTATTATTATTATTATTATTATTATTATTATTATTATCGATATTGTTAGTAATATAAGTATTACAAATATCATTTTTATAGTTATAAGTTTTAGAAACATTATTTATCATTAATATTTTTTTATGAGTAAGATTATTATAAATTTTGTCATTTTAGTATTATTATCATTATTATAATTATGATTATTATTATTATTATCATGAAAGTAATACGAATCATTATTATTTTTATAAATATTAGTATTGGTATCATTCTATAACTATTAGTATTATCATTACGTATTATTATTATTATTATTATTATCATTGTTATTAATATGAACCAGATTATTGTAAGTATCATATTAATAAAATCATGAGTATCATGTTTATTATACCATTAATAGTATCATTATCTTAAATTGGATTAGCAGTAAAATTAATATTATTACAAGTACTATTATTAATATCATTGTTATTATCACTAATAGGGTTCTTATTAACATATGTATATTATTAATGTTATTATCATTATTTATTTTTACTAATATTAACTTAGTATAATAGAACTACTGTTTTGATAAACAAATTAAATACATACATAAATAGATATTTAACACATATAACATAACAAAATTTAATATTTTTATATATATACAAAATGAACATATAAAACATATATAAATATTATTAACATAAAAATGATATAACTAATACATTTATATATATATATATATATATATATATATATATATATATATATATATATATATATACGTGTTCAATTACAACTATGAATATTAATAAATATACAAATGATATAGGTTCGTGAATCCGAGGCCAACCGTGCTTTGTTCAATATAGTCATATGTATTTTTACTACAAAATACAGTATGGTGAGTTTCATTTGCCTTTTTACCCTTTATATTTTTGGGCTGAGAATACATGCGCAATTTTTATAAATGTTTTATGAAATAGACACAAGTAATTGAAACTACATTATATGGGTGAATGATCGAAGCCGAATATGCCCCTTTTGCTTGGTAACCTAACAATTAGTAAACCGATCTACTAATTGACGCGAATCCTAAAGATAGATCTATTGGGCCTAACGAACCACATCCAAAGTACCAGATGCTTTAGTACTTCGATATTGTTTTTATCATGTCCGAAGGATTTCCCGGAATGATAGGGGATATTCTTATATGCATCTTGTTAATGTCGGTTACCAGGTGTTCACCATATGAATGATTATTTTTGTCTCTATGCATGGGACGTATATTTATGAGAAATGAAAATCTTGTGGTCTATTAAACTGATGGAAATGAATGTTTATGATAAACTAATGAACTCACCAACCTTTTGGTTGACACTTTAAAGCATGTTTATTCTCAGGTATTAAAGAAATCTTCCGCTGTGCATTTGCTCATATTAAAGATATTAATTGGAGTCATTCATGACTTATTTCAAAAGACGTTGCATTCGAGTCGTTGAGTTCATCAAGATTTTTATTAAGTCAATTATAGTTGAATATATTATGAAATGGTATGCATGCCATCAACTTTCAATGTGATGAAAGTTTGTCTTTTAAAAGCGAATGCAATGTTTGTAAAATTGTATCATATAGAGGTCAAGTACCTCGCGATGTAACCAAATATAATGTATTCGTCTAGATGGATTAGGACGGGTCATTAGAGTTGGTATCAGAGCGGTGGTCTTAGCGAACCAGGTCTTGCATTAGTGTGTCTAACTAATAGTTGTTTAGATGCATTAGTGAGTCTGGACTTCTACCGTGTCTGCATGTCAAAAGTTTTGCTTATCATTTCGTGTCGAAAATTACCTGCTTATCATCCTTAGGAAATTACCTGCTTATCATTCTTAGTCTAGACACGTTTTACTGCTGTAAGACCCAAATATTTATTGTACATAATGTATTTATGGTGTACGATGCGTGTATGAAGTGTACGAAGCACGTACGTGTTGCATGCTCGAACGTCGAAGGAAACTGGACGTTGTCTGAAGTGACAAGGTGTGTACGTATCTTTTCAACCCCAAATAAAGTTTTAGTTGATGTTTCAAAGCCTTACCATTGGAAAGAAAATCTTATTACGTTTCTAACGATATTTGATTCATCGAAAACGGAGCTATTGTCAAAAAGTTATGGCCAAAACAAGTTTCTGAAAACTGACCTGAAGGTTGGAGCGGCGCTCCACCTTATGGCGCGGTGCTCCGATCGCGTCAGAAGCAATTTTCAGCTTTTTTAAAAGGTTTAAATGAGGGGTACTTTGGTCTTTTCAATTGGGGTCGGTTTAGGGTCACCAAAACTGATCTAGAACTCCATTGGAGCTCATTTCTCACCCATACAAACACTCTTATCCATATTTAGAGAGAGAGGAAGAGTTCTAGAGTGAGAGAGCTTGATTTGAGAAGAAGGAGTCGAATTCTAGCCAAAGCTCGAGTTTTAAAGTTGTTCATCTCGCTCCTAGCTACGTTTTGGTAGTATTGGTAAGTCCTAACTCCGAATTTCATTTGTTAGATTTGATATTCAAGTTAGGGTTTGAGATTGTTAGTTGTAAAACCCATTTGGTTGATGAAGAGGGTTTATGAAAACTTGTTATTTTGATATTTGGCGAGTTTTGGGTTGGTTAATGATTTAACCATGTTTAAGACTTGTAAATGGTGTATAATCACTAGTGTTAGTGATTATTGGTGTTTTGGAAACCATTAGGGTTCTTATGGTTGACTAATTTTGACTAGAGTCAAAATTAGGGTTTTTGATGATTATGACTCAATTGCCGATTTAAAAAGGTTTATAAACTTAAAATGGATTAAGTTGAAGCATAGAACCGAGTTAAATATGTTTTGGTGTCAAAACTTGCTAATGGCGTGATATTGACTTCTTATGGGTCAAATTAGGGTTTAAGTGTCATTTTGGGCAAGATAGGTGTTTAACACCTATGATTGGGTTTGATTGGCATATTAGGACCATTCTCACTTGTGTTAGTGATTATTGGTTAGTTTGGGTGCGGTTTGTGCTTGGAAGTGCATTTGGGTCGAAATTGCACTAGTTGTCAATTTGGGTTGATTTGTATATCCACCCTAATTGTGTTACTTGTTATGTGATAAATGGATTAGGTACATTCCATCAGCGATTGCGGATTATTCGGTAGCATTCTTCAAGGCGACAAGGTGAGTGTTAATATCGTATATGCATATGTATGTGTAGGATGGGTGCGGTTCGAGAGAAGCGGTTCTCGCTTATAGAGCTCGCTTCTCGTATAGGTGGAATTGTTGGACTTGTGTATAGGTCCAATTGGCACGGTTGTGCATTTTGGTTGACCACTTTGGCGAGGTGCACACTTTGTGTGTACGTTATCACATGGGCGTGTGATGTGGACTTATATAACCCCAATGACGAAGGGTTAATATAGTGAGTGGAATAATTATATGTGTAGGCATATAATGTATCTATTTGTTGTAGCGTGAAATGTGTAGTGTCGAGGTGCTAAGACACCACATTTCACGTGATGAGTGAAGCATCGAGGTGTTAAGATGCCACCTTAGGGTGTAGTGTTGAGGTGTTAAGACACCACTCCATAAAATAATGAGTGAAGCATCGAGGTGTTAAGATGCCACTCAAGGTGAAGTGCCGAGGTGTTAAGGTGCCACCCTAGGGGTTAGTGATACGAGGTGTTAAGTACCCTAACAGATGTTATGAACACCGATGGCGTTTTCGCGAGCGCCATTCCCTTGTGCGATTGGTTAACCATGGTTATTGTGTTGTAAGCGTAAGCAAATTATGTTATTCGATATATATATATATATATATATATATATTATATATATATATATATATATATATATATATATATATATATATATATATATATATACATATAATGTTGTATTGTCGTGATGTAGCTAACCCTCCGGGTGTAGCTTATTGGCATTGTTCACATCATTGTTGGTGAACTTATATTTTGTTGATGTATCTTTAGCTCGTTTCTTAGTGATCTTACGGTATGCTTAGACTAGCTTGCCTTTATGCTTGGATGCTCCGGTATGCGGTATTTGGTTTTGTGTGGCGTGTCCATTTTATGCATATATATGTATGTAGTATATTCTCACTCACTAAGCGTTAGCTTACCCTCTCGTTGTTTACCTTTTTATAGATTTGCATGGATTTGGTGGCTCGGGTAAGCGTGGGACTAGTGGACTCGCGTAGTTACTTTAGAAGGCTTGCTTTTGGATTGATTAGGATTGGGTAGCGTATCCCCAATCGCCATGCTCGGCTTTATTTTGTGTTAAAAGTCGTGTGGTCGAAAACTTGAAATTGGTACTTAAAGGGTAATTTGGGCATATGTGGGCTCGGTTTCGTAAAACCCTTTTTATTGATGGAACGTGTTAGTCTTAACTATTATAATATGTTGTGAAAACCGTTTAGTCTAAATGTGTCGGGAAGTGGTCAAACATTTTCGCATTTGGGACTTTTTGGGACAGCAGCCTGTCTAGGCCCTTTTGCGCGCCGCGCGGGGTCATGGCGCGCCGCGCCATTTGCTGCACAAAGAATTTTTTTTTTATTCCGCGTTATTGTTTGGTTAACGGATTGGGTTGTTACAAGTGGTATCAGAGCATGGTCTAAGGGATTTAGGTGACTTGAGATAGTGCCTAGACTTAGACTTTTATGTGTGCTTAATTTGTTGCGGGACTTGTAGGATTACTGGTCGGAATGGGTTATAGTTAGTGCCTTGTTTGTAGGAGGACTAACGTTTATATTAATATGTGGATATTATTAATATGTGATTGCGTTGTGTTTTGTTTATGTTTGCGTTTGCATATATCATCGAGCGAGGCGGTTGTTGTACTAAGTACTTGCAAACCTTATTACGGGTGCAAATCTTGTCTAGCAAGTGATGTACGATGAGTGTTTAGCAAGATGGGGCGATGTTGTGTGTGTGCTTTATACGTTCGTGATCTAATCGCTTTTGCATTCCTTAGTATGGCGACGGGAAACGGGATCGAGACGAACGACGCGGAGTTTAACGCTAGAGTTACGGCCACCGTTGAGGAGCAATGAGTGCGTTTCGGGAAGAAATGGATAGGAAGTATTCCGAATCTCGGAGTAATGGTGAAATGGAGCGTTGTCTTAAGAGCTTCATGAGGACTAAACCCCCGATGTATGATGGGAAACCGGATCCTTTGATAAGCACAACTTGGATCTCTGATGTCGAAGGGTGTTTTTGTACTATTGATTGCCCTCCCGAGAAGAGGATAAGACTCGCTACTAGTTTGTTGCGGGGTAGGGCGAGGGATTGGTTGGATGGTAAGATTGATCTTGTCGGTGGTGAAACGTTTATGGCTTTATCGTGGGACGAGTTTAAGAAGGAATTCTTCGAGGAGTTCCGAACTTCAGCTGATTGGTCGGAAATGCGTAATGAGTTGCGAAATTTGCAACAAGGTTCTATGGATTTAAATACTCTCAAGACGACCTTTATGGCGAAGGCTCGTTTTTGCCCGGAGTATTTGGGGAATGATCATTTGTTGATGCAGGATTTCTATCGAACCTTAAATGATGACTTGAAGAGTAAGATTAGCAGAGTTCATGCGAAATCGTTTGCGGAGTTATTCGCCGCGGCTAGAGGTTTCGAGTCGTATTCGCGATCGAAGGTTGGTGAACCTTCCAGTGAGAGAAGGGTTGTTTCTTATGGTGCTCCAAGTAAGAGGACTAAGGGTCCGAGCGTGAGCACGGGTGGTACACGGACGGGTATATCGGATTCTAGTGCGTCTAAGTGTTACAATTGTGGCGTGAGGGGTCACAAGTCTTGGGAATGTTCGGTACCAAAGGGTGATGGAATGGGTGCTTCATTTGCCAAAAAGAAGGACATCGTAAGTCGGAATGTCCCAAGTTAGCGGGGACGGGTGCGACAAGGAGACGTTAAGGTACGTTTCATTTTAATAAATATGTCCTTTTATTATTTATTAAGGGTCGTTGAGTTTGGTTGTTAAATGCATTGTGTTGTGCATGTTGGTGTTAAGGGTGACGTTCCTAATGGAAATACCCTATGGTGGCGTTTGATTGTTGAGCGAAGGACGTAAGACTTGGTGCAACCAAGCATTCATTAGTATTTGGCAAATGTTTCTACCAAGCCATGGAAATGAGTTTTGGTGTTCGGTTGTTAAGCGCGTGTTCGCTTTTGTGTTGAAGTTGATGAACCCTGAGGTTCGACGGGTGGGATGAAACCCGAGAAATCGAGTGTTGATCTCGATGTATGTTGGTAAAGGATTCTACGTGACGCGACATTAGGTGCCTCTTTTATACCTACTAGCGTGGTGTTCGACTTTGATTGTGTTGCGGTTACATTGTACTTAGGGTACCGAGGAGAAACCCTTAGGTACATGAGTGACTAGGTGGAATTCGACAAACTAAAGCAATTGGATGACTGCGAGTGTATAGTTCGTGTAATTTGTGGTACACTTTTCGTTCGAAGTGTTTAAGGATAGGTTAGGATCCTTGGTATGCTCAAAGTTGAAGCAAGACATGGTGATGGTCCGTGTGAACCCAATTATTGGTAAAGTCTACCTTTCGTAGCATTGTGCGGGTGTACGAGATGCGGTTATGGAACGTAGTTCCAAGTGGGGGAGTTACACTCCCGCACGCGGAGGTTTTAGTGTGAGATTTCGGACAATGCTTTTGGTAGATCCAAAATTTGTTTCGGGACCTAGATTTGGTCGATTTGTGGTAGAGTACAATTTCGGTTAAATTGTACCTATGATTTTGGATTTGAATTATCACCAAGGTGGTAATGTGGTAAATCTCGTTGAGAGATAATGGACGGGTATGGCGAGCAAGGTGAAATCCCTCAGTTAAGGGATGTGCGTATCAGATCCTCTTTTAGAGAATTAATGTTTTGTGCCTATGTTTGATATAGGTGGTTCTTGCTCGATTGTGTGAATGGTTAGTGGTGTCCGTTAGGATTCACTATGGCGTAGCAGAGCGCGATGTTACGCTACTCATTGTTCGAGGCCAAAAGGGCGTTGATTAGTGAAGCATGACCTTCAGGGTCCGCTGACTTCATCATGGTATTGTTGATTGGTGAAGCATGACCTTCGGGGTCCGCTGACTTCATCATGGGTGTAGTGTTATATCGGTGAAGCATGACCGTTGACGGGGTCCGCTGACTTCATCCGGTGTTGAGTGATCTATCGGTTGTTTTATACACTGATGGTGGGATCGTGAGGACCATGTTGTGTGATTAGTGATTGGGATAGTCGTGTTTCGCTCACATGTTGTTACGGGTGTGACAATAGTCGATTTTGTATACCTTAGGATTAGCGTTGCCATAGTCGTTTTGGGCGCTTTTGGTTTTAGCCGTTGCTTATGATGTTAGGATAGTGGCGTATTGGTTATATTACGCACTACAAAGGATGTTTAGTGGTAAGTGTAATCCGTAAGGATTCATGTGGTTCGATCTTCAACGTTCAGATCGTTGACTTTAGGTTGAGACTTGGTCACTTTTAGCGTTGTCCTTGGTAAAGGTACGCTAAGGAATTGATATCTCGGTACGAGATTGGTTAAGTTTTTCCCGATATGGGGAAAAGAGCAGGTTTTAGTGCTCGGAAAGTGGTTTTGATAAATCGCGGGTGACGATTTTAGTTGTTAAAGGTGATTCATTGGGAAGAATTGTCTAGAAAAGTTTAGATTGGAACTTAGGATTGAGGGCCGTTGAGTAGTTCCGGATTAGTTAAGTGGAGAAGATCACGAGGACGTGATCGAGTTTAAGTGGGGGAGAGTTGTAAGACAAAAATATTTATTGTACATAATGTATTTATGGTGTACGATGCGTGTATGAAGTGTACGAAGCACGTACGTGTTGCTTGCTCGAACGTCTAAGGAAACTGGACGTTGTCTGAAGTGACAAGGTGTGTGCGTATCTTTTCAACCCCAAATAAAGTTTGAGTTGATGTTTCAAAGCCTGACCATTGGAAAGAAAATCTTATTACGTTTTCAATGATAATTGATTCATCGAAAACGGAGCTACGGTCAAAAAGTTATGGCCAAAACAAGTTTTCGAAAACTGACCTGAAGGTTGGAGCGACGCTCCACCTTATGGCGCGGTGCTTCGATCGCGTCAGAAGCAATTTTCAGCTTTTTTAAAAGGTTTAAATGAGGGGTACTTTGGTCTTTTCAATTGGGGTTAGTTTAGGGTCACCAAAACTGATCTAGAACTCCATTGGAGCTCATTTCTCACCCTCACAAACACTCTCATCCATATTTAGAGAGAGAGAGGAAGAGTTCTAGAGTGAGAGAGCTTGATTGGAGAAGAAGGAGTCGAATTCTAGCCAAAGCTCGGGTTTTAAAGTTGTTCATCTCGCTCCTAGCTACGTTTTGGTAGTATTGGTAAGTCCTAACTCCGAATTTCATTTGTTAGATTTGATATTCAAGTTAGAGTTTGAGATTGTTAGTTGTAAAACCCATTTGGTTGATGAAGAGGGTTTATGGAAACTTGTTATTTTGATATTTGGCGGGTTTTGGGTTGGTTAATGATTTAACCATGTTTAAGACTTGTAAATGGTGTATAATCACTAGTGTTAGTGATTATTGGTGTTTTGGAAACTATTAGGGTTCTTATGGTTGACTAATTTTGACTAGAGTCAAAATTAGAGTTTGTTGATGATTATGACTCAATTGCCGATTTAATAAGGTTTATAAACTTAAAATGGATTAAGTTGAAGCATAGAACCGAGTTAAATATGTTTTGGTGTCAAAACTTGCTAATGGCGTAATATTGACTTCTTATGGGTCAAATGTACTGACCCGAACTTTTCCATGTTTATATATATATTAAATGAAATTGTTATTTACATGATTAAGTGTTTTCAACATGTTAAGCAATCAAACTTGTTAAGACTTGATTAATTGAAATAGGTTTCATATAGACAATTGACCAGCCAAGTTGACCGGTGATTCACGAACGTTAAAACTTGTAAAAACTATACGATGACATATATATGGTTATATATATAGTTAACATGATTTTATTATAAGTATGTATCTCATTAGGTATTTTAACAATGAGTTATATACATAAAAATGAGACTATTAATTTAAGAAACTCGAAAACGAAATATATAACGATTATCGTTATAATAACGTCTTACTAGGTACATATGAATCATATTAAGATATTGATACACTTGGTTAATTATGTTAAATGATAAGTAAATATATTATTAAGTGTATTAACAATGAAATACATATGTAAAAATAAGACTACTAACTTAATGATTTCGAAACGAGACATATATGTAACGATTATCGTTGTAACGACATTTAACTGTATATATATCATACTAAGATATATTATATATCATAATATCATGATAATATAACAATTTAACATCTCATTTGTTATAATAAACAATGGGTTAACAACATTCAACAAGATCGTTAACCTAAAGGTTTCAAAACAACATTTACATGTAACGACTAACGATGACTTAACGACTCAGTTAAAATGTATATACATGTAGTGTTTTAATATGTATTCATACACTTTTGAAAGACTTCAAGACACTTATTAAAATACTTCTACTTAACAAAAATGCTTACAATTACATCCTCGTTCAGTTTCATCAACAATTCTACTCGTATGCACCCGTATTCGTACTCGTACAATACACAGCTTTTAGATGTATGTACTATTGGTATATACACTCTAATGATCAGCTCTTATCAGCCCATGTGAGTCACCTAACACATGTGGTAACCATCATTTGGCAACTAGCATGAAATATCTCATAAAATTACAAAAATATGAGTAATCATTCATGACTTATTTACATGAAAACAAAATTACATATCCTTTATATCTAATCCATACACCAACGACCAAAAACACCTACAAACACTTTCATTCTTCAATTTTCTTCATCTAATTGATCTCTCTCAAGTTCTATCTTCAAGTTGTAAGTGTTCTTCATAAATTTCAAAAGTTCTAGTTTCATAAAATCAAGAATACTTTCAAAATTGCAAGTTTACTTCCAAGTTTTCTAAATCCATTCCAAGTAATCATCCAAGATCAAGAAACCTTTATTACTTACAGTAGGTTATCTTTCTAATACAAGGTAATAATCATATTCAAACTTTAATTCAATTTCTATAACTATAACAATCTTATTTCGAGTGGAAATCTTACTTGAAATTGTTTTCGTGTCATGATTCTGCTTCAAGAACTTTCAAGCCATCCAAGGATCCTTTGAAGCTAGATCTATTTTTCTCATTTCCAGTAGGTTTATCTAAGGAACTTGAGGTAGTATTGATGTTCATAACATCATTCGATTCATACATATAAAGCTATCTTATTCGAAGGTTTAAACTTGTAATCACTAGAACATAGTTTAGTTAATTCTAAACTTGTTCGCAAATAAAAGTTAATCCTTCTAACTTGACTTTTAAAATCAACTAAACACATGTTCTATATCTATATGATATGCTAACTTAATGATTTAAAACCTGGAAACACGAAAAACACCGTAAAATCGGATTTACGCCGTCGTAGTAACACTGCAGGCTGTTTTGGGTTAGTTAATTAAAAACTATGATAAACTTTGATTTAAAAGTTTTTATTCTGGGAAAATGATTTTTATTATGAACATGAAACTATATCCAAAAATTATGGTTAAACTCAAAGTGGAAGTATGTTTTCTAAAATGGTCATCTAGACGTCGTTCTTTCGACTGAAATGACTACCTTTACAAAAATGACTTGTAACTTATTTTTACCACTATAAACCTATACTTTTTCTGTTTAGATTCATAAAATAGAGTTCAATATGAAACCATAGCAATTTGATTCACTCAAAACGGATTTAAAATGAAGAAGTTATGGGTAAAACAAGATTGGATAATTTTTCTCATTTTAGCTACGTGAAAATTGGTAACAAATCTATTCCAACCATAACTTAATCAACTTGTATTGTATATTATGTAATCTTGAGATACCATAGACACGTATACAATGTTTCGACCTATCATGTCGACACATCTATATATATTTCGGAACAACCATAGACACTCTATATGTGAATGTTGGAGTTAGCTATACAGGGTTGAGGTTGATTCCAAAATATATATAGTTTGAGTTGTGATCAATACTGAGATACGTATACACTGGGTCGTGGATTGATTCAAGATAATATTTATCGATTTATTTCTGTACATCTAACTGTGGACAACTAGTTGTAGGTTACTAACGAGGACAGCTGACTTAATAAACTTAAAACATCAAAATATATTAAAAGTGTTGTAAATATATTTTGAACATACTTTGATATATATGTATATATTGTTATAGGTTCGTGAATCAACCAGTGGCCAAGTCTTACTTGACGACGAAGTAAAAATCTGTGAAAGTGAGTTATAGTCCCACTTTTAAAATCTAATATTTTTGGGATGAGAATACATGCAGGTTTTATAAATGATTTACAAAATAGACACAAGTACGCGAAACTACATTCTATGGTTGAATTATCGAAATCGAATATGCCCCTTTTTATTAAGTCTGGTAATCTAAGAATTAGGGAACAGACACCCTAATTGACGCGAATCCTAAAGATAGATCTATTGGGCCTAACAAACCCCATCCAAAGTACCGGATGCTTTAGTACTTCGAAATTTATATCATATCCGAAGGGTGTCCCGGAATGATGGGGATATTCTTAAATATGCATCTTGTTAATGTCGGTTACCAGGTGTTCACCATATGAATGATTTTTATCTCTATGTATGGGATGTGTATTGAAATATGAAATCTTGTGGTCTATTGTGACGATTTGATATATATATATAGGTTAAACCTATAACTCACCAACATTTTTGTTGACGTTTAAAGCATGTTTATTCTCAGGTGAATACTAAGAGCTTCCGCTGTTGCATACTAAAATAAGGACAAGATTTGGAGTCCATGTTTGTATGATATTGTGTAAAAACTACATTCAAGAAACTGATTTCGATGTAACATATTTGTATTGTAAACCATTATGTAATGGTCGTGTGTAAACATGATATTTTAGATTATCATTATTTGATAATCTACGTAAAGCTTTTTAAACCTTTATTTATGAAATAAAGATTATGGTTTGTTTTAAAATGAATGCAGTCTTTGAAAAACGTCTCATATAGAGGTCAAAACCTCGCAACGAAATCAATTAATATGGAACGTTTTTAATCAATAAGAACGGGACATTTCAGTTGGTATCCGAGCGTTGGTCTTAGAGAACTAGAATTTTGCATTAGTGTGTCTTATCGAGTTTGTTAGGATGCATTAGTAAGTCTGGACTTCGACCGTGTTTACTTGAAAAATGATTGCTTAACAAATTTTGTTGGAAACTATATATTTTTAACATGTGAATATTATGTGATATATTAATCTCTTAACGTGTTTGATATTATGTGATAGATGTCTACCTCTAGAACAAGTCCCATTGACTCACCTAATAATAATGAAGAGTCAAATGTAAATTGGAATGATTCGTGGACTGATTCACAAGTTCCCGAAGAGGAACCGGAAGAAGAGTCGGAACCGGAAGAAGAATCGGAACCGGAAGAAGAAATAGAACCAGTGGGGGAAATAATAAAACGGTTAAGTAGAAGAAAATCCTCAACCAACCGACCAAAGTTAATTATGGTCAATGGTGTTTCCGCCAAGGAAGCAAAGTATTGGGAGGATTACCAATTCTCCGATGAATCGGATCCCGACAAGGATTCCGATGATGTTATAGAAATTACCCCAACACAATTTAATAAGGCAAAAGAGAACAATAAGAGAAAGGGCATAAAAATAGAGAAATTTGATTCCAAACCCGATGAACTTTATATGTATCGTCAACACCCGTATTTCTTAAGTTGTGACAATAACCCGGGAACCTCTAAACCACCAGGTTTTTCTAAACCAATATGGAAAATGATGGCTCGTATTAGGGGAACATCATATATCCCTAGAAATTTGGCAAAACGAACCAAAACCGAAGAAGAAGAAACGAGCGAGTCGGAATAAGATAGTTGTATTCGTGTGGTGTAATATATGTAATACATTATGTAGTCGTACACTTCATACACGCATCGTACACCATAAATACATTATGTACAATAAATATTTGGGTCTTACAACTCTCCCCCACTTAAACTCGATCACGTCCTCGTGATCTTCTCCACTTAACCAATCCAGAACTACTCAACGGCCCTCAATCCTAAGTTACAATCTGAACTTTTCTAGACAATTCTTCCCAATGAATCACCTTTACCATTTGAAAGAAAATCTTATTACGTTTTCAATGATAATTGATTCATCTAAAACGGAGCTACGGTCAAAAAGTTATGGCCAAAACAAGTTTCCGAAAACTGACCTGAAGGTTGGAGCGGCGCTCCACCTTATGGCGCGGCGCTCTGATCGCGTCAGAAGTAATTTTCAGCTTTTTTAAAAGGTTTAAATGAGGGGTACTTTGGTCTTTTCAATTGGGGTCAGTTTAGGGTCACCAAAACTGATCTAGAACTCCATTGGAGCTCATTTCTCACCCACACAAACACTCTCATCCATATTTAGAGAGAGAGAGGAAGAGTTCTAGAGTGAGAGAGCTTGATTGGAGAAGAAGGAGTCGAATTCTAGCCAAAGCTCGGGTTTTAAAGTTGTTCATCTCGCTCCTAGCTACGTTTTGGTAGTATTGGTAAGTCCTAACTCCGAATTTCATTTGTTAGATTTGATATTCAAGTTAGGGTTTGAGATTGTTAGTTGTAAAACCCATTTGGTTGATGAAGAGGGTTTATGGAAACTTGTTATTTTGATATTTGGCGGGTTTTGGGTTAGTTAATGATTTAACCATGTTTAAGACTTGTAAATGGTGTATAATCACTAGTGTTAGTGATTATTGGTGTTTTGGAAACTATTAGGGTTCTTATGGTTGACTAATTTTGACTAGAGTCAAAATTAGGGTTTGTTGATGATTATGACTCAATTGCCGATTTAATAAGGTTTATAAACTTAAAATGGATTAAGTTGAAGCATAGAACCGAGTTAAATATGTTTTGGTGTCAAAACTTGCTAATGGCGTAATATTGACTTCTTATGGGTCAAATGTAGTGACCCGAACTTTTCCATGTTTATATATATATTAAATGAAATTGTTATTTACATGATTAAGTGTTTTCAACATGTTAAGCAATCAAACTTGTTAAGACTTGATTAATTGAAATAGGTTTCATATAGACAATTGACCAGCCAAGTTGACCGGTGATTCACGAACGTTAAAACTTGTAAAAACTATACGATGACATATATATGGTTATATATATAGTTAACATGATTTTATTGTAAGTATGTATCTCATTAGGTATTTTAACAATGAGTTATATACATAAAAATGAGACTATTAATTTAAGAAACTCGAAAACGATATATATAACGATTATCGTTATAATAACGTCTTACTAGGTACATATGAATCATATTAAGATATTGATACACTTGGTTAATTATGTTAAATGATAAGTAAATATATTATTAAGTGTATTAACAATAAAATACATATGTAAAAATAAGACTACTAACTTAATGATTTCGAAACGAGACATATATGTAACGATTATCGTTGTAACGACATTTAACTGTATATATATCATACTAAGATATATTATATATCATAATATCATGATAATATAACAATTTAACATCTCATTTGTTATAATAAACAATGGGTTAACAACATTCAACAAGATCGTTAACCTAAAGGTTTCAAAACAACATTTACATGTAACGACTAACGATGACTTAACGACTCAGTTAAAATGTATATACATGTAGTGTTTTAATATGTATTCATACACTTTTGAAAGACTTCAAGACACTTATTAAAATACTTCTTCTTAACAAAAATGCTTACAATTACATCCTCGTTCAGTTTCATCAACAATTCTACTCGTATGCACCCGTATTCGTACTCTTACAATACACAGCTTTTAGATGTATGTACTATTGGTATATACACTCCAATGATCAGCCCATGTGAGTCACCTAACATATGTGGTAACCATCATTTGGCAACTAGCATGAAATATCTCATAAAATTACAAAAATATGAGTAATCATTCATGACTTATTTACATGAAAACAAAATTACATATCCTTTATATCTAATCCATACACCAACGACCAAAAACACCTACAAACACTTTCATTCTTCAATTTTCTTCATCTAATTGATCTCTCTCAAGTTCTATCTTCAAGTTGTAAGTGTTCTTCATAAATTTCAAAAGTTCTAGTTTCATAAAATCAAGAATACTTCCAAGATTGCAAGTTTACTTCCAAGTTTTCTAAATTCATTCCAAGTAATCATCCAAGATCAAGAAACCTTTGTTACTTACAGTAGGTTATCTTTCTAATACAAGGTAATAATCATATTCAAACTTTAATTCAATTTCTATAACTATAACAATCTTATTTCGAGTGGAAATCTTACTTGAAATTGTTTTCGTGTCATGATTCTGCTTCAAGAACTTTCAAGCCATCCAAGGATCCTTTGAAGCTAGATCTATTTTTCTCATTTCCAGTAGGTTTATCTAAGGAACTTGAGGTAGTAATGATGTTCATAACATCATTCGATTCATACATATAAAGCTATCTTATTCGAAGGTTTAAACTTGTAATCACTAGAACATAGTTTAGTTAATTCTAAACTTGTTCGCAAATAAAAGTTAATCCTTCTAACTTGACTTTTAAAATCAACTAAACACATGTTCTATATCTATATGATATGCTAACTTAATGATTTAAAACCTGGAAACACGAAAAACACCGTAAAATCGGATTTACGCCGTCGTAGTAACACTGCAGGCTGTTTTGGGTTAGTTAATTAAAAACTATGATAAACTTTGATTTAAAAGTTTTTATTCTGGGAAAATGATTTTTATTATGAACATGAAACTATATCCAAAAATTATGGTTAAACTCAAAGTGGAAGTATGTTTTCTAAAATGGTCATCTAGACGTCGTTCTTTCGACTGAAATGACTACCTTTACAAAAATGACTTGTAACTTATTTTTCCGACGATAAACCTATACTTTTTCTGTTTAGATTCATAAAATAGAGTTCAATATGAAACCATAGCAATTTGATTCACTCAAAACGGATTTAAAATGAAGTTATGGGTAAAACAAGATTGAATAATTTTTCTCATTTTAGCTACGTGAAAATTGGTAACAAATCTATTCCAACCATAACTTAATCAACTTGTATTGTATATTATGTAATCTTGAGATACCATAGACACGTATACAATGTTTCGACCTATCATGTCGACACATCTATATATATTTCGGAACAACCATAGACACTCTATATGTAAATGTTGGAGTTAGCTATACAGGGTTGAGGTTGATTCCAAAATATATATAGTTTGAGTTGTGATCAATACTGAGATACGTATACACTGGGTCGTGGATTGATTCAAGAAAATATTTATCGATTTATTTCTGTACATCTAACTGTGGACAACTAGTTGTAGGTTACTAACGAGGACAGCTGACTTAATAAACTTAAAACATCAAAATATATTAAAAGTGTTGTAAATATATTTTGAACATACTTTGATATATATGTATATATTGTTATAGGTTCGTGAATCAACCAGTGGCCAAGTCTTACTTCCCGACGAAGTAAAAATCTGTGAAAGTGAGTTATAGTCCCACTTTTAAAATCTAATATTTTTGGGATGAGAATACATGCAGGTTTTATAAATGATTTACAAAATAGACACAAGTACGTGAAACTACATTCTATGGTTGAATTATCGAAATCGAATATGCCCCTTTTTATTAAGTTTGGTAATCTAAGAATTAGGGAACAGACACCCTAATTGACGCGAATCCTAAAGATAGATCTATTGGGCCTAACAAACCCCATCCAAAGTACCGGATGCTTTAGTACTTCGAAATTTATATCATATCCGAAGGGTGTCCCGGAATGATGGGGATATTCTTAAATATGCATCTTGTTAATGTCGGTTACCAGGTGTTCACCATATGAATGATTTTTATCTCTATGTATGGGATGTGTATTGAAATATGAAATCTTATGGTCTATTGTTACGATTTGATATATATATATAGGTTAAACCTATAACTCACCAACATTTTTGTTGACGTTTAAAGCATGTTTATTCTCAGGTGAATACTAAGAGCTTCCGCTGTTGCATACTAAAATAAGGACAAGATTTGGAGTCCATGTTTGTATGATATTGTGTAAAAACTGCATTCAAGAAACAGATTTCGATGTAACATATTTGTATTGTAAACCATTATGTAATGGTCGTGTGTAAACATGATATTTTAGATTATCATTATTTGATAATCTACGTAAAGCTTTTTAAACCTTTATTTATGAAATAAAGATTATGGTTTGTTTTAAAATGAATGCAGTCTTTGAAAAACATCTCATATAGAGGTCAAAACCTCGCAGCGAAATCAATTAATATGGAACGTTTTTAATCAATAAGAACGGGACATTTCAGTTGGTATCCGAGCGTTGGTCTTAGAGAACCAGAATTTTGCATTAGTGTGTCTTATCGAGTTTGTTAGGATGCATTAGTGAGTCTGGACTTCGACCGTGTTTACTTGAAAAATGATTGCTTAACAAATTTTGTTGGAAACTATATATTTTTAACATGTGAATATTATGTGATATATTAATCTCTTAACGTGTTTGATATTATGTGATAGATGTCTACCTCTAGAACAAGTCCCATTGACTCACCTAATAATAATGAAGAGTCAAATGTAAATTGGAATGATTCGTGGACTGATTCACAAGTTCCCGAAGAGGAACCGGAAGAAGAGTCGGAACCGGAAGAAGAATCGGAACCGGAAGAAGAATCGGAACCGGAAGAAGAAATAGAACCAGTGGGGGAAATAATAAAACGGTTAAGTAGAAGAAAATCCTCAACCAACCGACCAAAGTTAATTATGGTCAATGGTGTTTCCGCCATGGAAGCAAAGTATTGAGAGGATTACCAATTCTCCGATGAATCGGATCCCGACAAGGATTCCGATGATGTTATATAAATTACCCCAACACAATTTAATAAGGCAAAAGAGAACAATAAGAGAAAGGGCATAAAAATAGAGAAATTTGATTCCAAACCCGATGAACTTTATATTTATCGTCAACACCCGTATTTCTTAAGTTGTGACAATAACCCGGGAACCTCTAAACCACCAGGTTTTTCTAAACCAGTATGGAAAATGACGGCTCGTATTAGGGGAACATCATATATCCCTAGAAACTTGGCAAAACGAACCAAAACCGAAGAAGAAGAAACGAGCAAGTCGGAATAAGATAGTTGTATTCGTGTGGTGTAATATATGTAATATAGTGTGCTTATGCTTTATGATATATGTAAAAATTGCTTGTATTAATAAGTATTTTTTTTATGAATCTAACTCTTGTCTATTTTACAGTATAAAAACACAAAATGGATAGACAACCCAATATTTTAAGAGACCTACCCGGAGACATGATTGATGAAATCTTGTCTAGAGTCGGTCAGAATTCCTCGGCACAACTATTTAAGGTGAGATCAGTTTGTAAGACATTCGAAGAACGTTCCAAGAATGCCTTGGTTTATAAAAGGCTTTCGTTCGAAAGATGGGGGATATCACATTGGGAAATCCATAAGTTACGATGTGTTTACTTTGACGCATATATTGCGGGGAACCCAAATGCTATTTTACGCAACGGGTTAAGAAATTATTTGACTCAATATATCCGAATATAGGACTTCGTGATTTAGAAAAAGCGGCTAACATGTAACATAAAGAAGCATGTTATGCTTACGGGTTAGTAATGTTCGCTTCTCACCAAAGTGAGAAAAAGAACATCGGGCTACAACTATTAAACAAAACATTCTCACAAGTGACGGAGTCGGAAATTGGGGTAAGAAATGAGGTTTTTAGATTATTACAGGACTGTTGGACATTACGTAACTCTCGTCCCTTTAACGACGTTACAACACGCTGTCTTATCAACGGCCATAACGGTTATGTTCCATAAGACCAAGGATGGGAAGTAGTCCTAGTAAAACCAGAATGCATGACTTGTTTCTGGACGTATGAATTACGTGTCTTTATTGCCTTTGCTGAACGACTTGTGTACTAGCTAGAATTATCTTCACAACCATCGTGTATCAAATTTATTGTGTGCTATATTTCATGCTATATGTAAAATAAGCGGTATTGTAAGTTTGTAAAATATTGTGTAAAAGTTTGAACGTGAAATATTATTATAATCAGTTTTTCATATAGAATTGTAGTAGTTGAATTGTATATTAGCTACTAAGTATGAACTTAACGGGTAGGTACTACCCGAATTTAAACTTATAAAACGCTAATATGAAGAAAAAGCTTTTATAAATGAGTTCATATTATGCTATGAGATACTATTGACTACTCTTAATATTCTGTATGATTAACTTGTTTCATTTGACTATTTTTAAGGAAATGGCACCAACTACTCGACACACCTTGAATATGAGCGAAGAGGAATTTCGTGCCTTTCTTGCTTCAAACATAGCCGCAGTACAGGCTGCGCTACATACCAACAATAACCTTGGATCTAGCAGTACAGGAAATCGTGTAGGATGCACCTACAAAGAATTCACTGCCTGCAAACCTTTGGAATTTGATGGAACTGAAGGACCGATCGGATTGAAACGGTGGACCGAGAAGGTCGAATCAGTGTTTGCCATAAGTAAGTGTACTGAAGAGGAAAAGTGAAGTACGCTACGCATACCTTTACAGGTACTACGTTAACATGGTGGAATACCTATCTAAAGCAAGTAGGACAAGATGATGCTTACGCACTACCGTGGTCAGTATTCAAGCACTTGATGAACGAGAAGTACCGTCCCAGAACCGAGGTCAATAAGCTCAAGACAGAACTTAGAGGGTTACGAACCCAAGGATTTGATATTACCACGTATGAAAGACGATTCACAGAATTGTGCCTATTGTGTCCGGGAGCGTTCGAAGATGAGGAAGAGAAGATCGACGCGTTTGTGAAAGGATTACCGGAAAGAATCCAAGAAGATATAAGTTCACACGAGCCCGCCTCCATACAACAGGCATGTAGAATGGCTCACAAACTAGTGAACCTGATTGAGGAAAGAATTAAAGAACAGGCGGCTAAAGAGGCCAATGTGAAGCAAGTCAAACGAAAGTGGGAGGAAAACGGTGATAAGAATCACCAATACAACAACAACAGCAATTACAACAATAATCGCAACAACTATCCCAACAATCGTAACATCAATCGCAACTACAACAAACAGCCCAACAACAACAACAACAACAACAACAACAACAACAACAACAACAACAACAACTACAACAATCATCCCAACAACAATAACAACCGCAACAACAACAATAATCAGAAGCAGCTATGCCAAAGGTGTGAAAAGTATCACTCGGGAATCTGCACCAAATTTTGCAACAAGTGTAAAAGAAATGGTCATAGCGCGGCGAAGTGTGAGGTCTACGGACCAGGGGTTAACAGAACGAAAGGAACAAATGGTGTCGGAATGAGTAATGGTGGAGCAAGTAGTGTCGGAGCAAGTTATGCCAATGTAGTTTGTTATAAATGTGGAAAACCGGGCCACATTATTAGAAATTGCCCGAACCAGGAGAACACGAATGGACAAGGCCGTGGAAGAGTTTTCAATATTAATGCGGCAGAGGCACAGGAAGACCTTGAGCTTGTTACGGGTACGTTTCTTATTGACAATAAATCTGCTTATGTTTTATTTGATTCGGGTGCGGATAGAATCTATATGAGTAGAGATTTTTGTGCTAAATTAAGTTGTCCATTGACACCGTTGGATAGTAAATTTTTACTCGAATTAGCAAACGGTAAAATAATTTCAGCAGATTATATATGCCGGAATCGAGAAATTAAACTGGGTAGCGAAATATTTAAGATTGATTTGATACCAGTAGAGTTAGGGAGTTTTGATGTAATAGTTGGCATGGACTGGCTGAAGAAGGTGAAAGCAGAGATCGTATGTTATAAAAATGTAATTCGCATTGTACGAGAAGAAGGAGAACCCTTAATGGTGTACGGAGAAAAGGGCAACACGAAGCTACATCTTATTAGTAATTTGAAGGCACAAAAACTAATAAGAAAAGGTTGCTATGTTGTTCTAGCACATGTCGAGAAAGTACAAACTGAAGAAAAGAGCATCAATGATGTTTTTGTCGCAAAAGAATTTCCCGATATATTTCCGAAAGAATTACCGGGACTACCTCCACATCGATCTGTTGAATTTCAAATAGATCTTGTACCAGGAGCTGCACCAATAGCTCGTGCCCCTTACAGACTCGCACCCAGTGAGATGAAAGAACTGCAAAGCCAACTGCAAGAACTATTAGAACGTGGTTTCATTCGACTAAGTACATCACCATGGGGAGCTCCTGTTTTGTTTGTCAAGAATAAAGATGGTACATTTAGGTTGTGTATTGACTACAGAGAGTTGAACAAACTTACCATCAAAAACCGTTATCCACTGCCGAGAATTGACGACTTATTTGATCAACTACAAGGCTCGTCGGTTTATTCAAAGATCGATTTACGTTCTGGATATCATCAAATGCGAGTGAAAGAAGATGATATTCTAAAAACTGCTTTTAGGACGCGTTATGGTCATTACGAGTTTATGGTTATGCCGTTTGGATTGACTAACGCACCAGCTGTGTTCATGGACCATATGAACCGAGTGTGTAGGCCATATATTGACAAGTTTTTCATTGTTTTCATCGATGACATACTTATTTACTCAAAGAATGATCAAGAGCACGAATAACATTTGAGAAAAGTGCTAGAAGTATTGAGGAAAGAAAAACTGTACGCTAAGTTTTCAAAGTGTGCATTTTGGTTGGAAGAAGTTCAATTCCTCGGTCACATAGTGAACAAAGAAGGTATCCAGGTGGACCCGGCAAAGATCGAAACCAATGAAAAGTGGGAAACCCCAAAAACTCCGAAGCATATACGTCAATTTTTAGGATTGGCTGGTTACTACAGAAGATTCATCCAAGATTTCTCCAAAATATCAAAACCCTTGACTGCATTAACGCATAAAGGGAAGAAATTTGAATGGAAGGATGAACAAGAGAAGGCGTTTCAATTATTGAAGAAAAAGCTAACTACGGCACCTATATTGTCATTGCCTGAAGGGAATGATGATTTTGTGATTTATTGTGACGCATCAAAGCAAGGTCTCGGTTGTGTATTAATGCAACGGACGAAGGTGATTGCTTATGCATCTAGACAATTGAAGATTCACGAGCAAAATTATACGACGCATGATTTGGAATTAGGCGCGGTTGTTTTTGCATTAAAGACTTGGAGGCACTACTTATATGGGGTCAAAAGTATTATATATACCGACCACAAAAGTCTTCAACACATATTTAATCAGAAACAACTGAATATGAGGCAACGTAGGTGGATTGAATTGTTGAATGATTACGACTTTGAGATTCGTTACCACCCGGGGAAGGCAAATGTGGTAGCCGACGCCTTGAGCAGAAAGGACAGAGAACCCATTCGAGTAAAATCTATGAATATAATGATTCACACTAACCTTACTACTCAAATAAAGGAGGCGCAACAAGGAGTTTTAAAAGAGGGAAATTTAAAGGATGAAATACCCAAAGGATCGGAGAAACATCTTAATATTCGGGAAGACGGAACCCGATATAGGGCTGAAAGGATTTGGGTACCAAAATTTGGAGATATGAGAGAAATGGTACTTAGAGAAGCTCATAAAACCAGATACTCAATACATCCTGGAACGGGGAAGATGTACAAGGATCTCAAGAAACATTTTTGGTGGCCGGGTATGAAAGCCGATGTTGCTAAATACGTAGGAGAATGTTTGACGTGTTCTAAGGTCAAAGCTGAGCATCAGAAACCATCAGGTCTACTTCAACAACCCGAAATCCCAGAATGGAAATGGGAAAACATTACCATGGATTTCATCACTAAATTGCCAAGGACTGTAAGCGATTTTGATACTATTTGGGTAATAGTTGATCGTCTCACCAAATCAGCACACTTCCTGCCAATAAGAGAAGATGACAAGATGGAGAAGTTAGCACGACTGTATTTGAAGGAAGTCGTCTCCAGATATGGAATACCAATCTCTATTATCTCTGATAGGGATGGCAGATTTATTTCAAGATTCTGGCAGACATTACAGCAAGCATTAGTAACTCATCTAGACATGAGTTCTGCCTATCATCCACAAACTGATGGGCAGAGCGAAAGGACGATACAAACGTTTGAAGATATGCTACGAGCATGTGTTATTGATTTCGGAAACAGTTGGGATCGACATCTACCGTTAGCAGAATTTTCCTACAACAACAGCTATCATTCAAGCATTGAGATGGCGCCGTTTGAAGCACTTTATGGTAGAAAGTGCAGGTCTCCGATTTGTTGGAGTGAAGTGGGGGATAGACAGATTACGGGTCCGGAGATAATACAAGAAACTACCTAGAAGATCATCCAAATTCAACAACGGTTGAAAACCGCCCAAAGTCGACAAAAGAGCTACGCCGACATTAAAAGAAAAGATATAGAATTTGAAATTGGAGAGATGGTCATGCTTAAAGTTGCACCTTGGAAAGGCGTTGTTCGATTTGGTAAACGAGGGAAATTAAATCCAAGGTATATTGGACCATTCAAGATTATTGATCGTGTCGGACCAGTAGCTTACCGACTTGAGTTACCTCAACAACTCGCGGCTGTACATAACACTTTCCACGTCTCGAATTTGAAGAAATGTTTTGCTAAAGAAGATCTCACTATTCCGTTAGATGAAATCCAAATCAACGAAAAACTTCAATTCATCGAAGAACCCGTCGAAATAATGGATCGTGAGGTTAAAAGACTTAAGCAAAACAAGATACCAATTGTTAAGGTTCGATGGAATGCTCATAGAGGACCCGAGTTCACCTGGGAACGAGAAGATCAGATGAAGAAGAAATACCCGCATTTATTTCCAGAAGATACGTCAACATCTCCAACTGCTTAAAATTTCGAGACGAAATTTATTTAACGGGTAGGTACTGTAGTGACCCGAACTTTTCCATGTTTATATATATATTAAATGAAATTTTTATTTACATGATTAAGTGTTTTCAACATGTTAAGCAATTAAACTTGTTAAGACTTGATTAATTGAAATAGGTTTCATATAGACAATTGACCAGCCAAGTTGACCGGTGATTCACGAACGTTAAAACTTGTAAAAACTATACGATGACATATATATGGTTATATATATAGTTAACATGATTTTATTATAAGTATGTATCTCATTAGGTATTTTAACAATGAGTTATATACATAAAAATGAGACTATTAATTTAAGAAACTCGAAAACGATATATATAACGATTATCGTTATAATAACGTCTTACTAGGTACATATGAATCATATTAAGATATTGATACACTTGGTTAATTATGTTAAATGATAAGTAAATATATTATTAAGTGTACTAACAATGAAATACATATGTAAAAATAAGACTACTAACTTAATGATTTCGAAACGAGACATATATGTAACGATTATCGTTGTAACGACATTTAACTGTATATATATCATACTAAGATATATTATATATCATAATATCATGATAATATAACAATTTAACATCTCATTTGTTATAATAAACAATGGGTTAACAACATTCAATAAGATCGTTAACCTAAAGGTTTCAAAACAACATTTACATGTAACGACTAACGATGACTTAACGACTCAGTTAAAATGTATATACATGTAGTGTTTTAATATGTATTCATACACTTTTGAAAGACTTCAAGACACTTATAAAAATACTTCTACTTAACAAAAATGCTTACAATTACATCCTCATTCAGTTTCATCAATAATTCTACTCGTATGCACCCGTATTCGTACTCGTACAATACACAGCTTTTAGATGTATGTACTATTGGTATATACACTCCAATGATCAGCTCTTAGCAGCCCATTTGAGTCACCTAACACATGTAGGAACCATCATTTGGCAACTAGCATGAAATATCTCATAAAATTACAAAAATATGAGTAATCATTCATGACTTATTTACATGAAAACAAAATTACATATCCTTTATATCTAATCCATACACCAATGACCAAAAACACCTACAAACACTTTCATTCTTCAATTTTCTTCATCTAATTGATCTCTCTCAAGTTCTATCTTCAAATTCTAAGTGTTCTTCATAAATTCCAAAAGTTCTAGTTTCATAAAATCAAGAATACTTCCAAGATTGCAAGTTTACTTCCAAGTTTTCTAAATCCATTCCAAGTAATCATCCAAGATCAAAAAACCTTTGTTACTTACAGTAGGTTATCTTTCTAATAGAAGGTAATAATCTTATTCAAACTTTAATTCAATTTCTATAACTATAACAATGTTATTTCGAGTGGAAATCTTACTTGAAATTGTTTTCGTGTCATGATTCTGCTTCAAGAACTTTCAAGCCATCCAAGGATCCTTTGAAGCTAGATCTATTTTTCTCATTTCCAGTAGTTTTATCCAAGGAACTTGAGGTAGTAATGATGTTCATAACATCATTCGATTCATACATATCAAGCTATCTTATTCGAAGGTTTAAACTTGTAATCACTATAACATAGTTTAGTTAATTCTAAACTTGTTCGCAAATAAAAGATAATCCTTCTAACTTGACTTTTAAAATCAACTAAACACATGTTATATATCTATATGATATGCTAACTTAATGATTTAAAACCTGGAAACACGAAAAACACCGTAAAATCGGATTTACGCCGTCATAGTAACACTGCAGGCCGTTTTGGGTTAGTTAATTAAAAACTATGATAAACTTTGATTTAAAAGTTTTTGTTCTGGGAAAATGATTTTTATTATGAACATGAAACTATATCCAAAAATTATGGTTAAACTCAAAGTGAAAGTATGGTTTCTAAAATGGTCATCTAGACGTCGTTCTTTCGACTGAAATGACTACCTTTACAAAAATGACTTGTAACTTATTTTTCCGACTATAAACCTATACTCTTTCTGTTTAGAATCATAAAATAGAGTTCAATATGAAACCATAGCAATTTGATTCACTCAAAACGGATTTAAAATGAAGAAGTTATGGGTAAAACAAGATTGGATAATTTTTCTCATTTTAGCTACGTGAAAATTGGTAACAAATCTATTCCAACCATAACTTAATCAACTTGTATTGTATATTATGTAATCTTGAGATACCATAGACACGTATACAATGTTTCGACCTATCATGTCGACACATCTATATATATTTCGGAACAACCATAGACACTCTATATGTGAATGTTGGAGTTAGCTATACAGGGTTGAGGTTGATTCCAAAATATATATAGTTTGAGTTGTGATCAATACTGAGATACGTATACACTGGGTCGTGGATTGATTCAAGATAATATTTATCGATTTATTTCTGTACATCTAACTGTGGACAACTAGTTGTAGGTTACTAACGAGGACAGCTGACTTAATAAACTTAAAACATCAAAATATATTAAAAGTGTTGTAAATATATTTTGAACATACTTTGATATATATGTATATATTGTTATAGGTTCGTGAATCAACCAGTGGCCAAGTCTTACTTCCCGACGAAGTAAAAATCTGTGAAAGTGAGTTATAGTCCCACTTTTAAAATCTAATATTTTTGGAATGAGAATACATGCAGGTTTTATAAATGATTTACAAAATAGACACAAGTACGTGAAACTACATTCTATGGTTGAATTATCGAAATCGAATATGCCCTTTTTATTAAGTCTGGTAATCTAAGAATTAGGGAACAGACACCCTAACTGACGCGAATCCTAAAGATAGATCTATTGGGCCTAACAAACCCCATCCAAAGTACCGGATTCTTTAGTACTTCAAAATTTATATCATATCCGAAGGGTGTCCCGGAATGATGGGGATATTCTTATATATGCATCTTGTTAATTTCGGTTACCAGGTGTTAACAATATGAATGATTTTTATCTCTATGTATGGGATGTGTATTGAAATATGAAATCTTGTGGTCTATTGTTATGATGGGTCATTAGACTTTGTGAGTCGGGAAGTGTTTCGGTGGTTTCGATTAGCTAAGGTGAGTGAGAAAACTCACGAGTTTGGTGCGTGCTTAGTCACCCTAAGTAGTGGGTGCACTATTGAGATTGTTATTGGTTTTAGTTACCCATCGTAACTAGGATGACTGATTTATGTGTGCGTGTGTGCGACGAGGACTTGAATTCTATAATGGAATGCGACAAGTCTAATGATTGTAGTTTTGAGTTACACTCGATAGAGTTTGTGGTTAGAAAATTGAGTTAGGATTCTGTTGCGAGTCGCCTTAGAATTGGTGAATCGAGGAGTCTTCAGGTCATTTAGCTCATGGGAGTGGGACTCGTATAATGATGATTGCGTTAGTGAATTGTAGATTATAGCGTAACATTCCTAATGGAATATCCCTTGTTGTAGTGGTTTTATCGAGGTGTGGAAGGATGTAAGACTTGGTGTTTCCAAGCATCTCCTTAGTGTTGGATGAAAGGTTTCGTTAGGCTATATCATTTTGGCCTTGTGGAAATTGTGGGTAGCGTGTGATCGCTAGGAACTTTCGATAAGATAATAAATCATAAGGTTTGTCGGGTAGGTATGACTTTGGGTCATTACTATGGAGGGATGGGGTACATTGGTTATATGGAACCCAAAGATCGAGTTTCTAAATTTTGGTAGATTGTGGTGGGAGTCTGCATGACACTGTGTTAGGTGCTCCTTTATACCTGCTATTGTGATGTTCAACTCCGATAGTGGTGATCACTTTGTGATTAGGGTGACCGTGAGATACCCATAGAAGCAACGGAGATTATAATAGTGATCGATGGGCGATAGTAATTCGATGACTGCTAAAGTCGAAGTTTAAGAGCATTACGTTAGATACTTCTTATGAAGTGACGGATGAGCGAATCTTGTTGCTCTTAAGTGATAGACAGGTAAAGATGACCGGTGAGCCGGTGATGCACTCAATGTTCGGCTAGTCCGAAGGTTATGATGGAGTGTTGATATTGCGGTCGACGTAATTATTGTGTCGGATTGGTCACTCTTCTCCGTGAGAGTGAGCAATTGTTGGTAAAGGTTCTTTGAGTGGAAGGTCTGGTGATCTCGAATGAGAAGAACGACTAATTAAATGGAATGGAATATCTCTAGGCTTAGAGGCGTATGTAAGACTCGGGTGGAGTTCGCGTTGCGAATGATAAAGGGCAATTAGTTGTGATTTGTGGTATGAGGGTGCGATGTCGTCGCGTGTACGACATCTCTGGTGATTGTGTATGATGGCTCTAAGATCCTAAAGTAAATTTGCGATGATTCAGTGGTTATGATCAATGATGAAAATGATCATGTGTGTGTTGTGGAATGGTAATTCTGCGGGATGTTATCATCTTGGCGGAGAGAATGTGGAGCTGAATTCCGAGTGGGGCAGTTTTACTGCCGCCCAAGGAAGCTCCGGTGGTGTTATGTATAGTGAAGTGTCAGAGTGTACCGTGCTAAGCCTCAATAGGTATTTAGAGTTCCAAACGAGGAAGAGTGATGGGTTGTTGATGTCGACTCGAGATCATGCATTATGATTGTGAGTTGCATTTCCGGAATGTTATGTGTGAAGATTGTGATGATGGGATCGAAGGAAGTGTATGACTTCTAAATGTAAGGGGATCGTGTAGTACAAAAGTGCGGTATGAGACCAAGTGTGAAGTTTGAGATCACGGGAGTGAGATAATGAAGCTGTCATTGTGGGTGCTTTCGTAGTGAGAATCTGGGTTGTCGTGAAACTCGGATTGTATTATTGATTGGGTACGAGTCCAATATCGCGAAGAATACTGTATTTTCCCTATCGGGAAACGTGATCGGGGAAATTTTCAGTGGATTATTCCACTTTATGGACGATTATGAGGCGGAGAGTGTCGGTTCTGATTGTCTCACATCAAGACACGCGGATGTTGTTTGGTTGCCAGAGGGTGTTCCCTAGTGAGGCGACCCGTTAGTTGCATTGAAATGTTGAGGCCATCCTTAACGGATGGTCGAGGCAAGAGGATTCACCAGGCGTTGGTGGATAATTCTGTGGGTAGCATCACGAATTGCGAACTTTTGGGGGTGATAATTCGTTGTCGACGGGATTCTAGTATACGAATAGCTTCCATGCTAGTACTAGGGGGCCGTCTTGTGTGTTGTGTTGTAGTGTTTAGAGGAGAAACCCTGTGTCGAGCGTCGATGCATTGCTTAGCACGTGGTGTATTATTGTCATCCTGGATTAATCCAGAGACTGATGGTCGTGTACGGATCGATTGATGAGAAAGTTTGTGTTCCTGGTGTGATTATCTTGGTGAGACCGAAATTTCTTGATTGAAGGAATGACCCGGTGGTGGAGACGGGGAAAGTTGGTTCTTGATTTTGAGAACATCCTTGATTGGTTGGTTTGCAAGTCGATGAAGTATGGAGTTTTAACGCAGTATAAATCCTTCTCGATTTGGATTTATGCAAGACTTGATTCACGGCGTAGTGAGTTTAGTAGATCGCGTTGGGTGATATAGTTGTGGATGTAGCTTGTTACGAGTTGTAGCCGAGAGAATTTGAAGGAATATATGGTGTTTTCTGTATTTCCTAAGTCGGCATTTTGGATGTTGAGCATATGAGATACCGCTGGTTGCGGTAATGCACGCTAGTGACTATTAGCGTGTAGTGAGATTTTTGGGTTAATGAAAATTGTTACGGACATCGAGTTGGATGTGTGTCGGAGGACCATAGAGTGTGGGTCTGATTGGTTAAGTGACGGAGATTACGGGGACGTGATCCAGTAAAAGTGGGGGATAGTTGTAAGATCCTGAATTTTGTGCGTCAGAAAATGTTCCTGAGAGTGTCAGTAAATGTGTGCAGCAGGAAGTGCCACTAAAAGTGAACCTAACACTTATGCATTTTCAGATTTTACAACAGAATCAGAATCAGTCAATTTCAGTCCCTGAACTTTTAAATGGAAGCTGAGAACTGCAGTTATCGCGTTTGGAGCACACTTGTCGCGTTTTGGTACGTCGCGGAACGCGACAAACATGATCAAAACACGCCAGCCTTAAAAAGCCTGGTCCTGATCGATTTGTCACATTTTGGTAGGGTGTATCGCGTTTGGGGTGTCGTAAAACGCGACAGGTAGTCGCGAAACGCGATAGAAGTGCTGAATGGCCATTTTGAACTCGTTTTTGGGGTTTAATTTGGGGGTATTTGAGTCTTGTGGACGGGTTTTAAGCCCCAAAACTGATCCAAACCTTATCTCTATCTCATTCTTCACACACACAAACACTCTCATCCATTTCTAGAGAGAGGAACCCATTTTAGAGAGAGAGCTTGGTTTGAGGAAGAAGAATAGTGAATCAGGTCAAGTCGCGACAGTTAAAGTTGTTCACCTCATTCACGGCGATGTTGTGGTAGTGTTGGTAAGTTCTAACTCTGAATTTAATTGTTTAAGGTTCTTGTTCATGTTTGGGGTTTGAGCTAGTTAGGGTTATAAACCCCATTTCTCATGAAATTGGAGGTTTTGTTGTATGTATTGTGTAAGTAAACCGGATTATTGTGGGTTTAGGGTTTGATGACGAATTTGGAGGTATTTTTCATGGTTTGGGTGTAAAATCACTAGATTGAAAGGTTGTTAATAATTTCGATGTTCTTAAGAACAAGTTTACTAGTCAAAATGGGTGTTGACTTGGTTTGGTGTCAAATAAGTGTTGAGTCAAGTTTTGGTGAATAATCACTAGTCGTTAGTGATTATGGGGCGTTTTTATGACTTTGGTCAAAGTGGGTAAATTGAATTGGGTCAAACTTAATGATGACACTAGTTTTGGTCAAATGGATGCTAAACACTTTTGT
Source organism: Rutidosis leptorrhynchoides (assembly GCF_046630445.1). Taxonomy (NCBI): domain Eukaryota; kingdom Viridiplantae; phylum Streptophyta; class Magnoliopsida; order Asterales; family Asteraceae; genus Rutidosis; species Rutidosis leptorrhynchoides. Next base: position 381,453,197 of record NC_092336.1, on the reverse strand, counting down.
TATGTGTTAAATGGCGTTTTTGAATGAAAGTAAACGTGGGAAGTGATTTTGGGTTAAAATGGTATTTTAACATAAGTCAAACGTGGTCAAAAGCAATATGGGTCAATATTGCACGTGTTGGATTTTTTGGTGTAATTTGCGTTTGAAATGATTACTACCTAAGTAGTAGTTTAGTGTTAAGACCTAGATTTGGTCTAATTGGTGTATGATTTGGGTTAAATTGTACTTTGTTGTGTTGGTTTGAATTACCACCCGAAGTGTTAATTGGTTTGTGTCCATTAGGTGTTTAATGAGCGGGTTTTGGCGAGCAAGGTGTGATCCCTCAACTAAGGGATGTTTGTGTCGGATTCTCTTTTAGAGAATGGCTATTTATGTGTATACTGTACCTATGTGTGATATAGGTGGTTACTTGCTCGGATTTGAGGACGGAGACCATGTTATACATGACTTGTACGGGCATTCCAATGTGAGTGGAATAATTATACGTGTATGTATGTAATGTATTTATTTGTGTGGGATGCGATGTGGGATTAAAGTTCGGGCTTACGATACTGATGTTATGCGAGGTGCATATAAAATAGCTTATATTTTTACAGGAAAAACTATTAAATACGATACAATTTTACACAAGATATTTATTTATTTATAGAATGGATATACTTAAACCTTGCTACAACACTTATAGGCAGTGTACCTAATTGTACAGTAGTGTAGTTTTTAGTAAGTCCGGTTCGTTCCACAGGGAATCTTTTAATCAAAGCTTAACGCTATATTAGTTTTATTTTATAAAAATACAAATATATATATAAGTAATATTATTATTATAAAGGGGGTTTTTACCGTTTAATGACCGGTTTGTCGATTTTAAAACTTTAGTCGCAGTTAAAACCTAATGTAAAATAATAAAAATAAATATAACTTAATTTAAAGCGTAAAGTAAATAACAATAATGAAATTGCGATAAATAAAAGTGCGATGAAATAAAATACAATAATTAAAAAGTACGATAATTAAAAGTACAATTAAATACAATAACAATAAATTAAAGTGCAATAATTAGAAGTGCAATTAAATATAAAATAAAGGAAATTAAATATGAAATAAAAGAATTATGCTTATTTAAACTTCCGTAATCATGATGTTTGACGTGTTGATTTTAGTTTTATGCCCATGGGTTAATTGTCCTTTGTCCTGGATTATTTAATATGTCCGTCTAGTTTTTGTCCATAACAGTCCATCAGTCATAAATATAAAGTGCGAGTATCCTCGTTAAATTATCTTATTACCCGAAGTTAAATATTCCAACTAATTGGGGAATTAAACTGTAACAAGATTTTAATACTTTGTTTAATAATTACACCAGGTTATCGACTGCGTGTAACCCAAGGTTTTAATACTTTGTTATCAATTATGCCAAGTGTCCTTGTACATAATTTCACCCCTGTTTTAATAATTCTAGTGACTATTAATCCATTCCCGTGTCCGGTTAAATGAACAATTATTCGTACATATAAATACCCCGCCCATCGTGTCCGATCGAGTGTATATGGTTATTTATAGGGACGTCCAATTGTAAATCTTTATATTAAAATTAACAAATTATCATTTAGTTAAACAAATATAAAGCCCATTAATAGCCCATAGTATAATTTCCACAAGTGTCGTTCTTTTGTCCAAACCCCAATTATAGTACAAAGCCTAATTACCCAATTTTAATACTTTTAGCCCAACATCATGATTACTTCGGATTAAATAAGCATAATAATAACTTAGTTACGAGACATTAAATTAAAAAGGTTGAACATAACTTACAATGATTAAAAATAGCGTAGCGTTACACGGACAGAATTTCGACTTACACCCTTACAACATTCGCTAACATACCCTTATTATTAGAATTAAAATTAAAATTAAAATTAAAATAATATATATATATGTTTACGAGATAGAGAGAAAGATATATGATATATGGTACACCAGAGCTCGTGTTTTATAGGCCTTGTGAGCTGGAAAAAAGCCTCATGCGATCGCATGAACTTTGCCCTTCAAAGCCATGCGATCGCATGGCCAGCTGGGGAGAGCCACATTTGGTTGTTTTCTTCTGCCGACGGTTTTTAAATATAATATAATATATATATTAATTTTAAGAATTAATTATATATTATATTATATTCATGTGCATAGTTGACTTGTAATTTTTAGTCCGTTGCGTCGAGCGTTGAGAGTTGACTCTGGTCCCGGTTCCGAATTTTCGAACGTCCTTGCGAATAATTTAATATCTTGTACTTTGCGTTTTGAATCTTGTACTCTTGTAATTTTGAGACGTTTCTTATCAATAATTGGAACCTCTTTGATTGTATTTTGTACTTTTGAGCTTTTTGGTCGTTTGCGTCTTCAATTTGTCGAATCTGTCTTTTGTCTTCACCTTTTATTATTTAAACGAATATCACTTGTAAATAGAATAGTTGCAACTAAAAGCTTGTCTTTCTTGAGGGATAATGCTATGAAATATATGTTCGTTTTTATCATTATCAAATATTCCCACACTTGAGAGTTGCTTGTCCTCAAGCAATATCGTCTTGAAATACTAGAATCACTTCTTTATTCTTCACACTTTGTACATCAGTGATTTCTTTATGGCGGTATAAACAATGGTAGTAACGATGTGGTTTACAGTACCATATGACTATAAAAATTTAGATCCTTTAAGAAATTGGATCTTTATGAAAATATTTGATCTTTTTGAAAATTCAATCTAGCTTTTACCCTAGATAAGTTTTCCGGAATAACCCTTCACCGGTGTTTGCAAATTCTTTTTTTGGGTTTGGTGGGTTTCATATTTGAAAATTTTAGCTCAAAACTTACGATTTTGTGTCACTCACTTGCTATCCTTATATTGAAAAAGCAACACGTCCAGTATACTTGCTCCGAATATTACCTTTCGGTAAACTACCGTCCGGTTGTAAAGGAAAGCATTGAACAAGCAACTGTTAAGGCAATGTCCACTGACATGCTTTTAATTATGGTCTATAACGTGTCGAACGCAATTACTACCCTTGGTAGGAGAAATAGTAAAGCTCACCCTAATAATTTTTCAGTCTGGCAAAAGGTCCTGTCTTTGACCATGCTATGCAACCACCGTTCTTACGGTTGACACCCGATTTGGTTCAGGTGACCTAATGAATTCCAGGTGAATTCCTAGGATTTTACGTTCAATGGTAATGAACGCATTGAAAAATGGGTTTTCAGAAAACAAATCGGTTTTAATTTTGATCAAAATATTTTCTCGTTCAAGCTCGAGTTTAGATATCATCGAATTCCATGAGTTTGTAATTCTCAATCTTTAAAGTCAATATCAAGGATTGAGTAATATCAGGCTTAAAAGCTGATTTTTAATCTTTAAGGAGATTATCCTTTATGGGGGTCTGATTCATTAGTCTTATCAAGCTAATTTGCACGGCGCCCTCCCTATTTTACGAGACAGATCCTCTCATGGTTAGGATAAGTCTGACCACATGGCGACCCTGTTTGATGCTGAGGTCCGTGGATTTCCTGCTGATTTTAGAGATGACTTTTCTAGATTTTTCGTCAACCTACAGCTGGTCTGGATGACAACTTCATGACCTAAATCAAGAAGCGTGTTTCTTTTACGGAAGACTTTACTTCCTTTTAACGATGGAATTGATTCATCGAGTAGATCCATCTTTCTTTCAAATATATTACAGTAAATCGGGTAAAACTGTTTAGTTTAGTCCAAAGCAAAAGTATCTTCAATTATTTGTTACAGAAATATGTGACATATGTTTAAGATAACTTGGTAATTTTTCCCACACTTGGCTTTTATTTTCCTTTTTATTGTCCTCTATTCCATTTTAAATGAATTTTAACATTTTGGTTTGTTTCTCAATTTATGTTCTTTCCGAGGTAACAATAATTTCGGTATTAACACCTAGTTTTATCGTTCATAAATATGTATAAACATGATTTTGAGTTCATTTAATTGAAAATTTTGAAAATTTTTACTAGAATTGGGTAGTCAGTATATAAGACTAGGGCTGTTCTTTATTATCAGAGAGCACTAGATTCTAATATAACTACTACGTTACTAGTATTTTTAATGGTAACCAAGTGTTTAAAGTAAAAATTTTAAAAATCCGAAAGAATTTAACCCCTTCCCACACTTAAGATCTTACAATGCCCTCATTTGCAAGAAATCAGTAACAATTTAAATTATTGAGGGTGATTAGCGTAGAAAAATGATTAAATTTTACCAAAGTTTCCAAACATATTGGCGTTTGTTTGCTGAATGATAAATGGTGCACATCATTTTTTCATTCCTTCTTGTTGTTACATCACATTTGTTTTTCGTTTTGTCGTCAAAACTAGCTTTTGCTGAACTTAATGCCAGTCATTGAAAATGCGCTGTTTTACCCTGTTTTGTACAATCGACAATATACATACATACAAATATAAACATGCATGACAATTTGAAATGGGACTTAATATCCCACTTTTAAATCCTAAATGTAAAATATTAGTACACAATAATAATAAAAATGATAAAAATTACACAAATATATCTAATAAGTTTAAACATGAATAATTAAAAAGATAAAAACATAAAAATAACCAAATGGAACTAAATCAGTCTGGATATGGTTTCCAGTTCATCTCATCAGGTGGGTTCCATTGTTGGTTATAGGTGTTCTGATAGGCTTGGTTATAGTCATACCGGTTAAAGGGTGGTCGGATCTCGAGGCTGTGTGGTGGAAAATAAGCAGGTCGAGTAGGTACATAGTTATTTGGTACCTGATATGATAGCTGGCTCATGATTTGGTGCTGATGAACTAACCAGCTATCGTGTTGGCATTGCCTATAATCCTCGTATACTCACTCGGAGTTCCACTGCTCATACATACTATGTCTGGCCGCGTTCGTCATTGATTCCTCATCTATGCGAACGTGGACGTCAAGAATAGCATCTCAAAAGACATCCCTAATGTCTTCCACTTCCTCTATTTCCTCTTCTGAGCCCCTTTCTACCTGTGGATGAGGTCCCTCATAGGGTACTGCCTGGTTACGTCTACTTTTCAATACCTTAGCACCCACATAAACTTTTAATCCTAAGGGCTCAACCTGTTCTCTACAAAGCTGTAATGGACCCCCTTGGTTCCTATCAACACCTAAATACTCTCCAATGAGAGTAACAAAAATACCTCCTCCTATTATACTCCCGTCCTGCATTCCCTCTACCATTTTAGATAAATAAAAAGCAACACAGTAAGGGATATTGACAAAGCTTCTAGGATCCCGAATACACTTTAGGTAGAATAAATCATGTAAGGTAATTTTTTCTTTATTGTGACCTCTCTGTGTAATCGAGTTAGCCAAAAATCTATGAATAATACGAAGCTCAGCTCTGTCAATATGTGTATAGGAGAGTCCTCCTGCTCGTGTAAAAACATCAAAATGTGACATACGCCTCCAAATGGCGTCAGCGTCAAAGTTGCTATCTACCCTTTCACCATAATGAATCAAGTTTGTACAATCGGGTAGTAGCAACTCACCAGGAGTATATATCTGTAAAGCCCTGGCCATGTCCAGCATGGACATTGTGTACATCCTACCGCCAAGGATAAACCTAAGAAATCTTCTATCATCTATTCTAACTATATTTGTATCAAGTGATACAGTACTCATTAACTCAACACACCATTCCTTATATACAGGTCTACGAATGGTGAAAAGACGTTCCCAATCTGTAAAAGAAGAACTGCCATACCTTTGAACTAAAAGTTGTCTAACACGGTCAGCTAGATGGACCGTTTCTAAAGGAACCCAATCGATTACCCTTGGCACCTCTACATTTTTTGTTACCAATTTGAATTTGTTCCTTTGATATGTCTCGTAATCTCTCCATCTCCTATCAAATCTCAGATTATGATGCAAAATGTGCTCAGGAATCGTTGGGAATTCTACTGGCGGCCTCATTGGGAATACTATGAATTCATCAACAAACTGTACCGGATCATAATAAGGTATGTGCTGATCAGGCTGTTGTTGTGGTTCTTGTTGTGGTTCTTGTTCGTGTTGCATTTCTGGTTCTGGTTCTGGTTCTGGTGCTGGTGCTGGTGCTGGTCATCTAGATGATGATGCTCCTGAACCTCCCGTATCGGCTTTCTGCAAAACACATTAAACACAAAATTTGTGCATCCAAATATGCATTAGTGTTAGCAAAATAACAACTTAAAACAATCACTATAACATGTTTAATCAAAATTAAACTTATACACATTTTCACAATTTTTCACAATTCTACACTTTTCAAATAAGCACATATGAAAATGTATACAAAGTTCATAAGTATTTAACTCAAATAACATGTCAAAATAGTCATTACTAATATTTAAACAAGTCTCAAATGACAATTACATCAAATTAATCAAGTTCATGAATTTTGGACTTAAAAAGTCCACTTTAATCTCCAAAAATCATGTTTAGGATCAATGTTTGGATCATTTAAGTACCTAAACATGTTACACTACTCAATTTAGCAATAATTCATGACAAAAATCGGCCATAACCTGTTTATATCAAAAAGTCCCAAATTGCTCAAGAACACAAACCCTAGATTTCTAAAAATTTTGAAGTTTTTGGCTTCAAATCATGTTAAATAGCATCAATCTAGGTTATACATGCATCAAATACTAATAATTTAACACTAATTACACTAGAAATTAACAAAATTGCATTAGGTAAAATATTGGTAATTATCACAAAAACTAGCAAATTTATGAGTTTAGGGGCGTAATTTTTACCATTTTGCTGAAGAAAGAGAATCTAGGCATGATTAGAGCAAGAAAAATGACGAATTACGGTGGATTTTGGTGAATTTTGATGAATATTTGAGAGTATTTTCGTGTATGTTGTGTGTGTTTTGTGAAAAGAGAAGAGCAGCTCGCTGACTGTTATCATTCTGACCTGTATTTGGTCCCCATGCGATCGCATGGGTTCCAAGTGCAAACCCCATTCGATCGCATGGGGTGCCGGCTACAGTACTTTCAGCTTTTTTTATATATATATATATGTAAAACCTTATACTTTATAAAACATATAATTAATAAAATTCTAAAAATTTTGTTTTCCTTTAGGAGCGAGGGCGTTTCGGATCGTTGTCCTAGTCTGTCCCTCGACAAAATTTTAAAATTTGTCAAATCAAAGCGCGGTTTTAAAAGTAAAGATTTTTGGGTTTTTTAATGTTTTTGGCATACTTTAATTCAATAAGATTAAAAATAATGATAATAAAAGTTCTCGTCCTTTCCTCGGGTAAAGCAATTTCGGTTCAAAGACCTAGTCTTCAACTTACAACGAATTTTTAAAAATCATATTTTTAACTTAGCGAAATAAAGTAAATTTTTGTTTTTAAATTCACACCAAACTTAAATTATAAATGCATAAAATTAAAAATTCACACCAAACTTAAATTAAAAATGCATAAAATTAAAAATTCACACCAAACTTATATTATATTTTTATTTTCATACAAACTTATATTAAAAATATTAATTTTTCAAATATTTACAATTTTAAATATATTGATTTAAAAAGTTTACAATAATTTTTTTTATAAATTTATTAATTTTAAAAACATGGTAAAAATAAAAAATCTTTTTGGCTTTTTATCCCACTTTAATCAATCAAATATTATCAAAAATATACGCCCCTCTTTTCGGTAAAGTAATTTCGGTTCCATGACCTAATTTAACTCATGACGAATTTTTAAAATATTTTATTTTGATTGATTAAGGATATTTATATCATAAAAATAAACATTAAATTTCGCAGTCATGTAATAAATTTTTGTATGATATCAATAATTTCGATCGCAAGACCTAATTTCATCGAATACCAATTTAATACTTTATAGCGAACAAATTAGCGTTTATTATCAAAAGGTTAAAAATAAAAATAAAAAAATAAAAACTGTACAGACTTACCTGTGAAATATATTTCTTAGTGATATGCTCTAGCCCACTCATAAGATAGTCGGACTAATTGATTTTCCATGGCTACATAGGCGTAACCTCGAGCATTTAATGTTTTTTCTTCTAAACATATGAACGGTCCGTCTCTGCATAAAGTAACAAATTCGGTATTTGAATAGGTTTGATTATTTGAACATTTACCTTCGTGTGACCATTTTCCGCATTTTTGACATTTTTCAAGGTGTCGTGCTCTTCTTTTCGCTGCGGATTTTGATTTTCCTTTACCAAATTATGACTTATTATCTTCGCATCTGGATTCTTTTCTTACTCCGTCCAATTTACCTCTGATTAATGATACTATTTCACTTAGAAGTGTGTCATTATTACGTTTAGTGATCAAAGCGTGTAGCATTAAACCATGGTTTAGTTCACAGGAAGTCTTCATTTCGTAAAAACCTAAAAAAATAAAAATTCAGAATGGGGGGAGAAGACTAGTTCTTTAGGGTCTGCTAGGGAAAGACCATTCGGGTTCCATTTTCGAGAACTACACGAAAACAGAAAATCTACCTCTAACATAAATACATATTATCCTTTAAAGACTTGATTCTCCCCATACTTAGTTAGCTGTGGTATCGAAATTGTGATTAACTTCGTTGTCGACTTCCATCGGACTATCTATGTAATGTTTAACTCTGTGACCATTAACTTTAAATTCAATTCCATTTGAATTTATTAATTCTATCATTCCGTATGGGAAAACTCTTTTGACTATGAATGGTCCAGACCATCTTGATTTCAATTTTCCAAGAAATAGCTTGAATCGTGAATTGAAAAGAAGAACTCTGTCTCCTTCTTTAAATTCTTTTAAACTTCTGATTCTTTTATCATGCCATTTCATTGTTCTTTCTTTATAGATTAACGAATTTTCGTATGCTTCATGTCTTAATTCTTCTAATTCGTTTAGTTGACTTAACCGTAGACGTCCAGCTTCATGTAAATCAAGATTACATGTCTTCAAAGCCCAAAATGCTTTGTGTTCAATTTCTACTGCAAGATGACATGCTTTTCCATAAACGAGTCTAAAAGGTGTGGTTCCAATTGGAGTTTTGTAGACTGTTCTAAAAGCCCAAAGTGCATCCTCCAATTTTATGGACCATTCCTTCGGATTTGATCCTACGGGTTTTTCTAGAATACGTTTTAAAGCTCAGTTGGTATTTTCAACTTGTCCACTTGTTTGTGGATGATAAGCAGTGGAGATTTTATGAGTTACTCTATATCTTTTAAGAACTTTCTCAAGTTGATTATTAAAAAAATGAGTTCCCCGATCACTTATTAAAGCTTTCGGTGTTCCAAACCTTTCAAAAAGACGTTTTAAAAAGTTGACTACAACTCGTGCATCGTTAGTTGGGAGAGCTTGTGCTTCCACCCATTTAGATACATAATCAATGGCTACGAGAATATATAGATTATTATGAGATTTTGGAAATGGACCCATAAAGTCAATACCCCAAATGTCAAATACTTCACATACTTGAATGACATTTTGTGGCATTTCATCATGTTGACTTATTTTTCCGGCCCTTTGACAAGCATCACAGGATTTGCAAAGAAGGTGTGCGTCTTTGTAAATTGTAGGCCAATAGAATCCAGCATCATAAACTTTTCTTGCTGTTAGTTGAGGAATGCCCTCCTGTTGGTCCTGTGTGACAATGGTTTAAAATTTTACTAGCTTCATCTCCGAATACACATCGGCGTATTATTCCATCTGGACAACTTTTAAACAAATGTGGATCTTCCCAGAAATAGTGTTTTATATCACTGAAGAATTTCTTTCGTTTTTGGTACAATAATCCTTTTTCAAGGAATCCACATACTAAGTAGTTTGCATAGTCTGCAAACCATGGAATTTCATTATAATCTATCGTCAATAGATATTCATCAGGAAAGTTGTCTTGTATGGCCGATTCATTTAGAACTTCTAATTCGAGATTTTCAAGACGAGAAAGATGATCAGTGGCGAGATTTTCTGCTCCTCTTTTATCTCGGATTTCAATATCGAACTCTTGTAAGAGTAAGATCCATCGGATTAATCGTGGTTTGGCATCTTGTTTCGAAAATAGGTATCTAAGAGCAGAATGGTCGGTATAGACCATCGTTTTTGCTAGAACGAGATATGAACGAAATTTGTCAAAAGCAAAGACAATAGCAAGGAGTTCTTTTTCAGTAGTTGTGTAATTTGTTTGTGCTCCTTGTAACGTCTTACTAGCATAATATATAGGTTGAAATCGTTTTTCAATCCTTTGTCCTAAAACGGCTCCCATTGCAAAATCACTTGCATCGCACATAAGTTCAAACGGTAGATTCCAATTTGGTGTTATCATGATCGGCGCATTAGTGAGTTTCTCTTTAAGAATATTAAAAGATTTGATGCATTCATCTGAAATGATGAATGGAGCATCCTGTTCTAGGAGTTTATTCATAGGAGTGGCAATTTTAGAAAAATCTTTCATGAAACGTCGGTAAAAACCGGCATGCCCTAGAAAACTCCTAACTCCTATAACATTGGTGGGATGTGGAAGTTTAGCAATTACATCTACTTGCTCTATCCACTTCAATTCCTTCCTTTGAAATTTTATGACCAAGAATGATGCCTTCTTTAACCATGAAATGGCATTTCTCCCAATTAAGTACTAGATTTGATTGTTCGCATCTAATAAGCATTCGTTCCAGATTAACTAGACATGATTCAAAAGTATCACCGAAGACTGAAAAGTCATCCATGAAAACTTCCATGCATTCTTCTATCATGTCGTGAAAAATTGCCATCATGCACCTTTGAAAGGTTGCAGGGGCGTTGCAAAGTCCAAATGGCATGCGTTTGTAAGCAAAAGTACCATAAGGGCACGTGAACGTGGTTTTCTCTTGGTCCTCGGGTGCTATTGGAATTTGAAAATATCCGAAAAAACCATCAAGAACAATAGTAACTATTTCCGGCTAATGTTTCCAACATTTGATCAATGAAAGGTAAGGGAAAGTGATCTTTTCTGGTGGCGTCATTTAATTTTCTATAATCAATACAAACACGCCATCCTGTTACAGACCTAGTAGGAATAAGCTCATTTTTTTCATTTGTAATGACAGTCATGCCACCCTTCTTAGGCACGCATTAAACTGGGCTTCCCCATGGACTATCAGAAATCGGATAAATTAAACCTGCATCTAGCAGTTTAATAATTTCTTTCTTAACTACATCTTGCATATTAGGATTTAGTCTTCGTTGGCGTTGCACATACGTTTTATGACCTTCTTCCATAAGGATTTTATGTGTGAAATACGAAGGACTTATTCCTTTAATATCATGAATCTTCCATGCAATAGCTGGTTTATGAGCTTTCAACACAGAAATGAGTTGTGATTTCTCATTTTCAGTAAGAGAAGACGATATTATTACAGGTAATTCAGATTCACCATGTAAATAAGCGTATTCCAAATGGTTTGGAAGTGGCTTTAACTCTAATTTCGGAGGTTCTTCTATCGATGATTTATATCGATATCTGTCTTCTTCTTTTAGCATTTGAATTTCTTCTGTTATTGGTTCATATCCATTAGCCATTAGTGTAGCTAACATTTTAGTTTCATCAATTGGTTCAGTTCCTTCTCCTAAAGAACATTCTCCTGTTCCTTGTAATTCTGGAAATTCTTCTAATAATTCTGCATGTGAATCTATAGTTTGAATATAATAGCATGTATCATCTGCAGATTGCAGTTGTTGCATTGCTCTATCAACTGAAAAGGTAACACTCTCGTCCTCTATACTTAGGGTCAGTTTCTTACCAAACACGTCTATCATTGCTTTAGCCGTGTTTAAGAATGGTCTTCCTAATATGAGAGGAACTTGAGAATCTTCTTCCATGTCCAGAACAACAAAATCTACTGAAAATACTAAAGTACCAACTTTAACTAGCATGTTCTCCATTATCCCTCTAGGATATTTTATTGATCTATCGGCTAGTTGTATACTTATTCTTGTTGGTTTCAATTCTCCAAGGTCTAGTTTAGTGTATAGTGAATACGGCATTAGATTTATACTAGCACCTAAGTCTGCTAATGCTTCTATTGAACTAAGACTACCCAGAAAACATGGAATTGTGAAACTTCCTTGATCAGATAGTTTTTCTGGTATCTTATTCAACAGCACTGCTGAACAATTAGCATTCATAGTAACAGCCGAGAGTTCTTCCATTTTCTTTCTATTTGAGATTAGATCTTTCAGAAATTTAGCATATCTAGGCATTCCTGAAATCACATCAATGAAAGGAAGATTTACATTTATCTGTTTAAACATATCTAAGAATTTGGATTGCTCGGCTTCAAGTTTCTCTTTTTTCATTTTACTCGGGTAAGGAAGTGGTGGTTGGTATGGTTTAACATAAGGTTTAGCCTTAACTGTGTTATCTTCATTAACCTTTTCAACTACCGGTTCTTTTTCCTTATCTTGATCAGGTTGTGGTTCTTGTGGAGTAGGAATAGTTTCATCAGAAATTACAGGTATTTCAGGTGGTTTAAGTGTTGTACCACTTCTTGTGGTAATGACTTTAGCTGTTTCATTCCGGGGGTTAGCATTTGTATCACTAGGTAAACTTCACGGTTTTCTTTCACCTATTAACCTTGCTAGGTTACTTACTTCTTGTTCCAGATTTTGAATAGAAGCTTGTTGATTTCTAAATGCTTGAGCATTTTGTTCATTAGTTTGTTTCTGAGATGTGAAAAATTGCGTTTGAGTTTCAACTTGCTTTGTCATCATATCTTCTAAATTCGGCTTTTTATCATCGATTTGTGGTGGTTTATTTTGAAAATTAGGTCTTTGATGGTTGTAAGTATTATTGGATACTTGTTGATTGCTAGGACCTTGTTGGTTGTTGTATGGAATATTTCGGTTATAATTCTGGTTTTGATTGTAAATCGGTCTTGGCGGTTGATAATTATTCTGATAATTATTTCCAGGCTTTTGGTTTATGTATGAAATATTCTCTCTCTGTTCCATTGTTAGTTCAATACTGAGACAATCTTTTGTCAAATATGGTCCTCCACACTGCTCACAACTAATTCGTATTGAGTGGATATCTTTAGTCATCTTTTCCATTCGTCTCTCGACAGCATCTATCTTTGCAGAAATGGAATCTAAGTCATGGCTAGAATCGGCTCTAGCTGCTTTAGATGATCTAACGATATCTTTTTCTTGATGCCACTCATGTGAGTGGGAAGCAGTTTTATCAATAATTTTATAAGCATCAGTTTCGGTTTTCTTCATAATAGAACCACCAGCTGCTATATCTATGTCTTTCCTTGTAGTGATGTCGCATCCTTGGTAGAATATTTGTACTATTTGACAGGTGTCTAAACCATGTTGGGGACATCCTCTCAATAACTTTCCAAATCTGGTCCACGCCTCATATAGAGTTTCATTCGGTTTCTGTGTGAACGTAACAATTTCTCCTTGAAGTCTTACGGCTTTAGATGCCGGAAAGAATTGTTTAAGAAATTTTTCAACTAAAACGTCCCATGTATCAATCGCCCCTTCAGGTAACGATTCCAACCAATCTTTGGCTTCTCCCATTAAAGTCCAGGGAAATAACATGAGATATATCTGTTCATCCTCCACTTTTCTTATTTTAAATAGTGTGCAGATCCTATTAAAGGTACGAAGATGTTCGTTTGGATCTTCCTTCCGCGCACCACTAAATTGGCATTGATTAGTCACCATGTGTAGAATTTGTCCTTTGATTTCATAATCTGGCGCATTAATTTCAGGATGAGTAATTGCGTGACCTTGGCCAATGCGTTTAGCTCGCATTCGGTCTTCCATACTTAAAGGTTCTAGATTTTCCATGATTGAATTTGTTGAATCTGAATCACTAGAGGATTCTGATTTAATGGTTCGTTCCTGAACAATCTCTGTTTGAATGATTGGTGGTTCCGGAGGAAAAATTAATGGTTCAGGATCGTCCCTGAATATTCTCCGGATTCTCAATTGTGAGGTCGGGTTTAAAAAATGGATTATCGGAAATTTGAATTGGAGTACTTGGTTGACTGGATGACGATTCTAAAGAAAAATCAACGGCGACAATATTTGCTAGATGTCTTGATCTGGTTACAGGTGGTGAACGTACAATAGGTGGTGAACGTCTTGCTCGGTGCATTCACTGAATATCCTATTAGTTTTTAAAAGGAAAGAAAAATTATATAAGTTATCCAATTAATAGACTTTTCTGATTTTGCCCACGTTTCGAATAGCCAAAAGATGCAGCAGAGGGGCAGGATTCGTTTGGTCTCAATATAATTGAGTACTGTTTGGCTCCAATAACCCGGTCCACGTACAAATCCAACTTTTACTACGAACCAGAAAATTTTGATGTCTATCAATTTAACCACTTAAAATAAATTTTCGTAATTTTAAGAAATATAGATAAGAAGAAGAATAAAAATCTATGTCCTAAAACTAGAATGTCGAGAAATAAGAAAGAAAAAGAAAGCGCGTCGAAAAAGGGCGAAAAAGAAAAGAAAAAGAGCGACTTATAAAATTTTAAAAACACTCGACTAACCCAACCTTATTACTATCACTAACTTAAAATTAAAATTGCAAATTGAGATTACTAATTGGAGTGATAATTGATACATAGGTAAAAGGCGTCGAAAAATAAAAATAAGAAAGTAGCGCCTTGAAACTTAAAAAGGAACTAAAAACTAAAAATTAAAAGTTGCGTCTAAAAATATTAAAGCTTAAAAGTAAAACTATATCCCAAATGGCAATATCTTAAAAAGGAACTAAAACTTAAAAAGGCGTCGCAAAATTCTAAAGCACTTAGATCTTAGTCTAAAGAAAAAGCACTTAAGGGATTTTACGGCAAAGCCTAAAATTTTAGATATAAAAATAACTATGGCAAAAATTATATCTTAAAACTAAATACGAGCAAAAAATACAAAAATTATGCTAAAACAATTAAAAAGATACAAAATATAAAAATATATTAAAAGTTGTAAAAAATTACAATTTTTATAAAAATATTATTTTTATATTATTTATTTTATAAAACTATTAATTTTATAAATTAATTAAACTAATTAAACTTAAAATACAAATTAAATAAATAAAACTAAATTAATTATTTAAAATACTAACCCTAATTAGGGTTTTAATTAAATAATAATATATTATTACACCGTAATTAATGTAGTTGGCAGACTAATCAGATGTGTCAGGTGAGCTCATGCGATCGCATGAGTTCTATGTTACCCGGCCATGCGATCGCATGGGCTAGGGTTTCGGGCCAGACACTGGGCTGCTACAGTACAGGCCGAGAGTTTATTAATTTTTTTTTTTGCTGTATTATATTTCCGTTTTATAAATTTATGTAATATATTAATATAAATTAAAAAAACTTATATTTTTATAAAATAAAGATAAAGAAACTTTTATAGAACTTATAAATTTAATAAACTCTTAAAAATATTTATAACTTTGTTTTTCTTTTTATATTTTTGAATATATTAAAACGTATTTTTACAAAAGTGTATTTTTTTTATAAAAGTAAACTAAAAATAATTTTTTTTTTATATTTAGCGTTGCGCTTCCAGCTTTTAAGCTAGATTTTATTCCCCGGCAGCGGCGTCAAAAATTACTTGATGTTATGCGAGGTGTATATAAAATAGCTTATATTTTTACAGGAAAAACTATTAAATACGATACAATTTTACACAAGATATTTATTTATTTGTAGAATGGATATACTTAAACCTTGCTACAACACTTATAGACAGTGTACCTAATCGTACAGTAATGTAGTTTTTAGTAAGTCCGGTTCGTTCCACAGGGAATCTTTTAATCAAAGCTTAACGCTATATTAGTTTTATTTTATAAAAATACAAATATATATAATTAATATTATTATTATTATAAAGGGGGTTTTTACTGTTTAATGACCGGTTTGTCGATTTTAAAACTTTAGTCGCAGTTAAAACCTAATGTAAAATAATAAAAATAAATATAACTTAACTTAAAGCGTAAAGTAAATAATAATAATGAAATTGCGATAAATAAAAGTGCGATGAAATAAAATACAATAATTAAAAAGTACGATAATTAAATGTGCAATTAAATACAATAACAATAAATTAAAGTGCAATAATTAGAAGTGCAATTAAATATAAAATAAAGGAAATTAAATATGAAATAAAAGAATTATGCTTATTTAAACTTCCGTAATCATGATGTTTGACGTGTTGATTTTAGTTTTATGCCCATGGGTTAATTGTCCTTTGTCCTAGATTATTTAATATGTCCGTCTGGTTTTTGTCCATAACAATCCATCAGTCATAAATATAAAGTGCGAGTATCCTCGTCAAATTATCCTATTACCCGAAGTTAAATATTCCAACTAATTGGGGACTTAAACTGTAACAAGATTTTAATACTTTGTTTAATAATTACACCAGGTTATCGACTGCGTGTAAGCCAAGGTTTTAATACTTTGTTATCAATTATGCCAAGTGTCCTTGTACATAATTTCACCCCTGTTTTAATAATTCTAGTGACTATTAATCCATTCCCGTGTCCGGTTAAATGAACAATTATTCGTACATATAAATACCCCGCCCATCGTGTCCGATCGAGTGTATATGGTTATTTATAGGGACGTCTAATTGTAAATCTTTATATTAAAATTAACAAATTATCACTTAGTTAAACAAATATAAAGCCCATTAATAGCCCATAGTCTAATTTCCACAAGTGTCGTTCTTTTATCCAAACCCCAATTATAGTACAAAGCCCAATTACCCAATTTTAATATTTTTAGCCCAACATCATGATTACTTCGGATTAAATAAGCATAATAATAACTTAGCTACGAGACATTAAATTAAAAAGGTTGAACATAACTTACAATGAATAAAAATAGCGTAGCGTTACACGGATAGAATTTTGACTTACACTCTTACAACATTCGCTAACATACCCTTATTATTAGAAGTAAAATTAAAATAATATATATATATATATATATATATATATATATATATATATATGTTTACGAGATAGGGAGAAAGATATATGATATATGGTACACCAGAGCTCGTGTTTTATAGGCCTTGTGAGCTGGAAAAGAGCCTCATACGATCGCATGAACTTTGCCCTTCAAAGCCATGCGATCGCATGGCCTGCTGGGGAGAGCCACATTTGGTTGTTTTCTTCTGCCGACGGTTTTTAAATATAATATAATATATATTAATTTTAAGAATTAATTATATATTATATTATATTCATGTGCATAGTTGACTTGTAATTTTTAGTCCGTTGCGTCGAGCGTTGAGAGTTGACTCTGGTCCCGGTTCCGAATTTTCGAACGTCCTTGCGAATAATTTAATATCTTGTACTTTGCGTTTTGAGTCTTGTACTCTTGTAATTTTGAGACGTTTCTTATCAATAATTGGAACTTCTTTGATTGTATTTTGTACTTTTGAGCTTTTTGGTCATTTGCGTCTTTAATTTGTCGAATCTGTCTTTTGTCTTCACCTTTTATTATTTAAACGAATATCACTTGTAAATAGAACAGTTGCAACTAAAAGCTTATCTTTCTTGAGGGATAATGCTATGAAATATATGTTCGTTTTTAGCATTATCAGATACCACATCGTGTTGGCATGGGATGAGGGTTTAAAGTTCGGGCGTTCGATACCTCATCATCATGTGTGACATGTGATATGGGTTTAAAGTTTGGGCGTTTGATACCATATCATATGTGTGTGTGGGCGTGAAGTGTGGGTTTAAAGTTCAGGCGTTCGATACCACATTTCACGTAACGGGTGGGTTTAAAGTTCCAGCATTCGATACCACTCAAGGGGCTAGTGATGCATACTAGTGACGTCTGTGTGGCTAACGGCTCATTCGCGAGAACCGTTCCCTTTTGAATTTTGGTTAACCATGGTTATGTGTTGTAGTTTTAGCATATTATATTGTGAACTATATGCTATTGGTGATGCTAGCTTATTGTGAATTGCGGATACTTTAATATGCATTGTGATTGCATGGTTGTTGAGTTGCTAGCTCGTATGTGGTATTTGTGTAAGTGTTTGCAAATAAGTAGATTATATATGTATGTGCATAATTATTGCATTCACTAAGCTTTATGCTTACCCCTCTCGTTGTTTACCTTTTTACAGGTATTGTGATTGTGAAGCTAGCTAGTTGTTAGACTAGATGCGTAGGAGCGCTTGGGCTCGATGGGGTAGCTTTTGGATAATTGGTCGCGGATTGGGGATTTGATAGTCCCCGGGATTATGCACTTGGTATCGGGTTGGGTTATTGAGTATTAACCCGTAATTCGTGTGATTGAGTCATTATTGCAAATGCTTTTGTAATATGTCATTTGTGTACCAAGAGTCATTATAAATTGTTAAATGTATCATTACGATATTATGTTTTTGGTTAAAACAGAGTTGGATTTTGTTATGTATTATGAAAGCGTTAATGGGACCTAACTTATCAAAAAAAATGTTCTTCGTTTTTGGTAAACGGATTTGGGGTCGTTACAAGCTTTAACATCTTTATCCATACATGGCCAATAAAAGTGTTCATTTAGGATCTTTAATGTCTTGTTAATCTCAAAATGACCAGCTAAACCACCTCTACGTGCTACTCCAACAAGAAACTCCCTGATTGAATCTTATGGAATACACAATCTGTTGCCCTTGAATAGAAACCCATCTTGTTCAACATAATCTCTTTTGGACTCAGCAGGTGAACAATTCAAAATTAGAGCATATAACTTCTTAACAAATGAGAATCCAAGAACTCTAGCTTCCAGAATTGACAATAAAGAATCTATATCTATCTATACTATACATTAAAAGAAAAGAAAAATTGATTTATACTTTTTTAGCATTATTGAATTTGGACCCTTAGATCAAAAAAATGACCTCCATTGCCCTTACTTGATAACCATTAGATCAGCCTATAACCTTATAATTCTATTGTTGATCACAAACATTCCCATATTACCCTTATGAAAAAACTAGCGGGCAAAAAATAATAGGGTAAAACTCTTCAGTCGACACACACAAAATTAGGGCAAAACTCTCTAAACTCAATTCCTTCTACAACATGAATCTTCTTTCAAAATCAATCCCAATAATCGTTCATGCATCATCGTTACTCTCATAATCGAAGGTTAGTTTCTCTATTAATTTTCTTATGATTTTCGTATTTTAGGGTTCTATTGATCATCGATCTTCAAAAATCAATCGCAATAATCAGTATCTAAGAAGGTTAGCGGGTCTGATGTTGATCGATCCTTGCTGTATCATAATCGATATTTGAAAAAAAGGTTAGTTGTTCTAATATTTTTCTTACGATTTACATGTTTTAAGGTTTTATTATACATGTTGATTAGAGAAACCTAAATAATCTACGTTAGAGATTGGAGGTATACACGGCGATTGGAGGTATTTTTTTTTATAACTAATTTAGAGTTTTAATGAATGAAAATTGATTTGTAATACATCGGTTGTTCAATAGAAATTAAGAACTCGAAGCTATTACATGATTCGCATTAAACCCTACCAGGTTTGTGGTCTGATTAAACACTACCAGTTTTGATTATGATTTCAATTGGTCATTTTTCCAAACAGTTCATCTGTTAAGCTATGCATTTAGGTATTTACAATTCATAATCTTTCTTTAAATCCTCATGTAATTATTGTACGGTTATTTGAAATTTAGTCAGCTGTCTCAGGTTTGTTATAGAAATCATATATGTTTTATATTCTATGTCATATTGCTTTCTATTATTTTATTTTCTTTCCTTTGTTCATACTAAAAACATATTTTTTATACTGTTTCCTGTTTTTATGCTTATGATATTACTACTGCCAATCTTTTTTTTGTTTTTGTCATTGGCCTGTGCAACACAGTTGTTGATGCAAGTGTTGCAACTGTTTAATTGAGCAAATGAAGGAACTTCCACTTCAACAACAAGAGGTTACTCTAAGTGTATATATGATTCGTAATAAGATTTTGCTACTATTTTTGTTTTTCTGACTCACGGGCTTAAAAATGATCATTGTGCAGTTTTTGAGCTAATAACGTAGAGTTTTTATTTTTTTGAGAATAAAGAATAATGGATACAAGATGCAGGGGGCTGAGGTTTATGTGTGTGTTCCGGTTTAAATTATGGTGGATGACTCGGAGAATGGGGACATGAGGTCATGATATACCTACTGAGACACAGATTTTAATGCCTTCAAGTATGCACATTGAATATTATTAACACAATTATCATTAAAAAAAAATTGTTCATTTGTGTGATATGCATCTAATTTTCTTACTTAAATGATAAAGTACTAACTTTGCAGGAGTGTGGAGAGACATTAACAGACTTACTCTCTTCGCGAAAGAAAGAAGGTAATATGATTAATTCTCTTT
Source organism: Rutidosis leptorrhynchoides (assembly GCF_046630445.1). NCBI lineage: Eukaryota > Viridiplantae > Streptophyta > Magnoliopsida > Asterales > Asteraceae > Rutidosis > Rutidosis leptorrhynchoides. The sequence goes on along the minus strand of NC_092336.1, from coordinate 381,432,734 downwards.
AATACTTATTTTGCAGGTATGTAATTAATTGATTGATTTATGATAATAAAATAATGATGTTGTTACCAATCATTATTGATTCAGATGCTAGATATGTTGAATTGGTTTGGATGGTGTGCATGGGATGCCTTTTACATCGAGGTTACTTCTGAAGGTGTCAAAGTGTTAAACTAGGCCTTGAAAGGTAAAGATGTGATCATTTTCCAGGGGTGGTAAAAGGGCGGGTCTGGTCAAGGGTTTGCAGCATAATAAAGTAGATTGTTTGAGGGATTGAAAATTAGCGGGTCGGGTCGGGTTAAGCTCCGACCTTTTACAAAGTTGTTTGATTCAAGTTCTGACCTTTTATAAGTTGTGCGTTAAATATGATTACAAACACTTTACAAACTTGTTTGATTCAAGCTCTGACCTTTTATAAGTTGTGTGTTAAATATGATTCAAGCTCTGACTTTTTGTTTCATTTTAGTTTAAATTTGGGACCTTGACATGTCAAGATTCTATTCGATGGCAACCAGGCGAGTATGGAATTGAGTTGATTTTGACAACATTTGTAACTTTTTTATGTTCAATTCGTTATTAAATTCTTTTAATCACTGTCTTTGACTGTTTTAGATCCTGGATATAGTGACATTGAGATGCCTGGATCATTGTATTTAAGGTCCTGATTGGATGATCCTCTTCATGGATTTAGAGGAAGGTTTGCTAAAAAGGATATGGGTTTATTACCTGAAAATTTATCCTCTCTTGGTTCAGATACGAAGTGGTATGTTTATCGGATATGATTAAATATGATAGAATGGTTGATCTGAACATGATGAAATACTTTAATAATCAAATGTAGTTGCTGTCATTAGGTGAATTTAAACACACATGAGTTTGATATTTTTTTATTTATTTATTCATGTAGTCGCTGTTATATGCGGTTGGTTTGGGGAAAAGGAGCGATTCCAACTGTTGCGGCTGTGAATTGGTTGCTTAAGTATGGCATTTGTAACGACCCGGAAATTTCTGACTAAATTTAAACTTAATCTTTATATGATTTCGATACGATAAGCAATGTATGTAATGTTGAGTCGAGAAAATTTTGAAACGATGTTCATATATCCAATTGACCTTCGACTGCTCTCGACGATTCACGAACAATTAATTATAATTAGATATGTGTGTATGTATATATAAATAATAATTCGAAATATATTTTAAAGTATTATATATTTTTGTTATTAAAAATTAATAAAATAAAAATAGGATATTATAATAATTAATATTTAAAATATATCTCTATATATAAATAAAGTATATTAAAAATAAATATTAAATGATTGTAATACTCGTTTGATGTTTCGATTGATATTAAGCAAGTTAAATTCGAACTTATATGATTTTAAAATAAACATTGATCCAAAAATAAGTTCTATAAATTTTAGGCTTATTAAAAATGTATTTAGTATCTAGTTATTAAATTTTAACACTTTTTATATTTCACCCATAAATGAGAGGGACACTTGATGTAATTTTTATTTATAAAATTAATGATTGAATTTTATACCATAATGACCAAAATAAATAAATATAGTTAATTTAAAAAATATGAGATTTTTCTGAACACTTTTATTCGTCACTGATTTCGCAAGATACACAGTCCATGAAATCAGTCGGTAGAAGAATCCAATTAATCGGCTGTTCACTGTTCTCTTTCAATTCACAAATTTAACATGTTTCTTTTTATATAGTATTATATATACTTAGTGTGATTGAAAACAACTTGAAACAACCTCCACTTGTTAAATTCATCCGTGAATCAAGATATAATAGATTGAAATACTGTGTTGCTTTTTGTTTCTTATATTTATATATATTAGACGTACATAATTAGTGCATGATGGGAAAACCCACCTCATCTTTATTTAATTGGATCTTGCCTTTTCAATATAAGTTTTACGGAGTATATATAAAGTCATACATATTCATAGCTTAGAGATATTTTAAGATACACATATCATCTCCTAAGTGAGAAACCCATTCGATCAACATCCATCTCTCCATCACAAAATCATTTCTTGTTTTTTGTTTTCTATTTTAATCAAGAATACCCACCACTTCCAACGATTACACGATATTCTCTGGTTGTTATTGAATGTTCGAACACCAACACAACCCGTCACCATTCCTTCTACTATCGTATAACCCAAAACCCATCACCTTGATGACCATTGAATACCACCATTCATTTGCAGCTACTCATGTCACCTCTGTTGTTGTTATCCAACGACTCAAAACACACCAAAAACTACCACGGCTGCAAACCTCACCACCTTGATCACCTTCATATATAATCTCACCACCATCCGCCACTTAGTCATTTTTTGCAACCGATGATAACCACCACTAACCACCTTCCCTTTTTTTGTTCTTGCTCCGTGAACCAACTATCATTAACCGTCACCATTAACCTACTTTTAACAATAATGATTTAATATTCCTGTTTAACTCAAACCACGTACAACCCCAATGATACCATAATATTCCCACAGCTATTGTTACGCTGCAAAGGTTCTTTTCTATTTAATCAGCTTAAACACCATCATAATACAAAGGTATCTGCATCTGCTACAGTGTTACTTCTGTTTGTTCAAAACCAGTAGCCTTATTCGATAATTTAATCAAGCATGCTGCTTCATTTTTTTTTCTACTTTTAGACGGCAAGAATGATAATATATTGATGAGAGAGATAGTGATGAAGATAATATAATTAATGATAATGAAACTGTGACTAGGATAGGAATGGAAATTGATTAAAGTTATGCCTTGTTCCCCACCATGTATATTTCGGTTCTAATTTAAAACGCATAGGAATTAGGCTTGTAAGATCCATTTGTCTATTGGGCTTTTAAATCCATTGAATCCAAATAAGCATACTTGAAAATTTGGGCCGTGAACTTGAATACTATAGTTGGGACAATATAAAATCTAGACAGTTTATGGTGTCGGTTGGTTAATGATAGGATTTATAATTAGGAAATAACGATATAACGAAGGTGGTAACGAGCATGATTAGGTATTGATGGTGATATATAAGTTGGAGATGATGCATGAATTATGATTATGATATTATCGATGATGAAGATGAGATGATGGTGTTACGGCTATAAGGTTATGATGCAAGTTATGATGATGAGCTCACGAATGGATAATGATGATAATAACAAATCGTGATCATGATGATCACGATGAATGATGGTACATGGTGACGAATATGATTATGTTGATGGATTAATAGAAATGTCGTGGGTTCGAGCCTGAGCTTGGGCATTTTTTTTTAGGAAAAGAAGAAGAAGAATATAGAAGTAAACGTTAAAAACAATTCAAGTTGGGTGTTATTTCAGAATTGAAACACATAGCGTAATGGTTAAGGATGTTATCGGGTTAGCGGGACGTCCCGGGTTCAAACCCGGACTTGGGCATTTTTTTAGGACTACTCCTTTGAGGTAGTTATTACTAATACTCTTATTATTATTATTATTATTATTATTATTATTATTATTATTATTATTATTATTATTATTATTATTATTATTATTATTATTATTATTATTATTATTATTATTATTATTATTATTATTATTATTATTATTATTATTATTATTATTATTATTATTATTATTATTATTATTATTATTATTAGTATTCATTATTATTAAAAGTAACATTTTTATTAAATATATCATTTTTTATTATCATTTTTATTATTAAGTATCATTTCTAACTCTATTAACATTATTATTATTTTACCACCACTAAAATTATTTTACTATTATTATAATTTTAACAAATAAACGTTATATATATATACATATATATATATATATACACAAAAATATATTTAATACATATAACATAACAAAAGTAATATTTTTATTTTAAATATATAAAAAGAACATACGAAACATATAGATTATTAATATAAAAATGATATAACTAATAAATTTATATATATATATATATATATATATATATATATATATATATATATATATATATATATATATATATATATATATATAAATTTGTACGAATACAATTATGTGTGTTAATATATACATAAATAATATAGCTTCGTGAATCCGAGGCCAACCCTGAATTGTTCAGTTTCGTCATATGTGATTTTACTACAAAATACAATATTGTGAGTTTCATTACTCCCTTTTTAAATGCTTTTGCAATATATATTTTTGGGACTGAGAATACATGCGCTGCTTTTATAAATGTTTGACGAAATAGACACAAGTACTTAAAACTATATTCTATGGCTGGATTATTAAACCGAATATGCCCCTTTTTAGTCTGGTAATCTAAGAATTAGGGAACAGACACCCTAATTGACGCGAATCCTAAAGATAGATCTATTGGGCCCAACAATCCCCATCCAAAGTACCAGATGCTTTAGTACTTCGAATTTATCATGTCCGAAGGGAGTCCCGGAATGATGGGGATATTCTATATGCATCTTGTTAAGGTCGGTTACCAGGTGTTCACCATATGAATGATTTTTATCTCTATGCCGTTTACGAAATGCTTGATATGAGAATGATGTTTATGAAAAATAAAATCTTGTGGTCTATTATATTATTGGAAATGATAAATTATGATAAACTAATGAACTCACCAATCTTTTGGTTAACACTTTAAAGCATGTTTATTCTCAGGTATGAAAGAAATCTTTCGCTGTGCATTTGCTCATTCTAGAGATATTACTTGGAGTCACTCATGACATATTTCAAAAGTCGTTGCATTCAAGTCATTGATTTCAACAAGATTGTTATTAAGTCATTGATAGTTTGATATATTATGAAATGGTATGCATGTCCGTCAACTTTCGATGAAATGAAAGTTTGTCTTTTAAAACGAATGCAATGTTTGTAAAATGTATCATATAGAGGTCAAGTACCTCGCGATGTAACCAAATGTTATGTATTCGTCCTGATGGATTAGGACGGGTCATGAAAGCATTGGGCATCTAAGTAAAATCATTCTTTCAAAGTTTGGGCAGTATTTTGAAGTAAATCCGAAAGGGTAGAGGTTGTTTGCTTATTTCTTTAAAAATGCCGCTTTTGGCCTCGAAATTTTAACTCCCACTTTTCCACATCTTTTTGTCCCAATCGGTGCTGCTGCTGCTGCTGCTGGGGCAGGGCGATCTGCAGCTTCACTTATTCAGCTATTTTGAATATTAAGCTAACTTTCGAAAGGCGACAAGAAAGTTTACAAAATTTAAATTATCATGGTTATAGCTTTAACTTTTGTTAGCTCGGTTTTAGATGTGTTAAAGTCGTTATTACCTCTTTGGCCCATTTGACACATTCCACTTTCTGAAAATCTCTTGGTTTTACAATTTGACCCGCTACAGATATAACATGGTATGGATCCATTATCAAATTAATGGGTCAAATTCGACACCGACACCTTTAGTTATTTTATGCAAAGATTTCGGGTTTAGATTCTTATTATTAGATAATCTATCACAACGTTTATGCATATTTGGGAGTATATTCTGATCAATTTATGTCCATGTAGCTGAATTGAGCTGTTTTTTTGCAGGTTTCGCTGCTCAAAGGAACTTTGCAGAGGTAATTTCTTATTTCTTATACACGTTTCTGGTACCATTAACATAAAAGATATATTTTTTGCAAAGGTAATTTTTTATTTCTTATTGGGTTGTGTATGGAAAAAATCTTCAGCAAAGGGATGGCAAAATGCCTTGGAGGTTTCATCATGTGTCTTGATCGTCACTTTGTTGAGGAGAGGAAGATTGCTTATCTTAATGATCTATCGATTTGTTATCTTCCATGATATGGTACAAAATATCCAAATCAAACTTTTCACTGCTGCTTATGCGATACTCACCATGTAAAAAACATTCTTAATAACTGATTAACACTACATCCATGACGAAATCAGGTATTTGTCTTTACTTGATTAACACTAATTTTGTGTTATGATAATCGATTTACTACATAGTGATGATAGGGTTTTGGCATTACCAACAACTAATGACGATTGTTTAGGGTTTATAATCCTAACATATCTCCTGTTAAATGCTTAAAAAGGAGCAATCGATCTTCACTTAAATGGAATTTCTGTTCATTAATCACAAATTATTTGATCTAAACGCATATTTGTAGTTATTGAAAATTGATATTTTTTAACTTCTACACTTACACACATACAATAGTTATGTTATGATCTATGGTACACATATAACTTCATATAAAATGTTTAATACATATATTCCATGTCTATAAAATGATACATTAACTATAGAAGTTATATTAAATGTTTATTACATATATTGCATGTCTATAAAATGATACATTAACTGTAGAAGTTATATTAAATGTTTATTACATATATTGCATGTCTATAAAATGATACATTAACTGTAGAAGTTAACCAAATCAACAATGCAGGGAACTCTTTTACTTCTAGATCTTCAAGAATCGCCTTGAAATGTGATGATTTTTCTCAATCAACTATGTTTGAAAAAGGGTCCTCTTCAGCAACTCCTTCATTTCTTCACAAAAGTGCTGGAAAGGAAATTGAAATCTTCAAAATTGATGATTAATCTGATCATAGCTCGGATGTACAACTCATTAGTGAAAGCGAGTTTATGAAGATCCCTACAGATAGTGATTCATCCGTTCCTAGCAGTCTTGAAGGTGCATATACAGTTGTGTTTTTCACAGTCAGCATTTTTTAAAAAACTATTACTATCCGATGCTAAAACAATTATGGACCGGTTAATGCAAATTGGTATCACGATTTTTTTTTACCCATTGAAACTTTACATTTTTATTCTAAGTTTATAATAATCTTCATTTACATCTAAGTTTTGTTTAAGTACATTCTTTTCCATCAATTGTTTATTATTCATAGTTTCTAACAATTTTATTCAGGACCGAAAAAATACTTTTTTTTACTAGAAAATTTTATTGACGAAACGCGCGATTCCGCGGGTCTTAAGCTAGTATCTCATTGAAAGAGCATCAACGACAATATTAGAAGTACCATCCTTATGTTTAGAAATAAAGGAGTACATTTGCAACAATTCTACCCATTTTTCATGCATGGGATTTAGTTTGTGCTTACCATTAATGTAATTCAATGCTTCATGATTAGATTATAGAACAAACTGCCCTGGCTTCAAATAATGAGACCAGTGATCAATAGCTCGAATGATGACATAAAACTCTTTATCATAAGTGCTATAATTTAGTTTGGACCCACTTAGCATTTCACTGAAATAAGCTACTGGTTTTTTTCCTTGCACTAGCACGACACCAATGCCAACACCATTTGCATCACATTCAAGTTCAAACAGCATATCAAATTTAGGAAAAGCAAGTATAGGTGTTGAACTTAGCTTTTCATTCAATGATTCAAATGCTGATTGGGCAGAACTGGACCATTCAAACACCCCTTTCTTCAAACAATCAGTAATTGGAGCAACAATTGTAGAGAAGTCTTTGATAAATCTTCTTTCCTTCATATTGCCTTTCCTTTTTCAGATTATCATAGCACATCGAAGCATACTTTTTTAATCTGATTACAAAAACTTTCATGCCCTTTTTATCATCATAGCCTTTAACCTCCATAATTGGATCCATGGTCTGAACCCATTCATAGTAATCTTCAGGATTAAAGGTACCTTCAAAATCAGGTGGATCTATTTTAATATCTTTCAAATCATCAGCTCTTCTCCTATGCCTTCTTCTTTGTTGTGGAGAATCATGAGATCCATCAGTAGATCCATGGCTACCATCTTCAGATTCAGTACTGGAAGATACAATGGTTGTATCTCCATTTTCAGATCTAACTCTATGCCTTCTTGGCACATCATCTTCTAAAAAATTAACCATTATTTCCATCTGATGTTGCAGAGCTTCAATAGCTCTATCTCTTAGAAGATTATGAGCTTCTTCAAGAGTCATATTTCTAGGAATTTCAGCCATTTCAAATCAGATCTAGAAATAAGCTTTTCAGCTCAAAAACAGAGTATGAACTGAAACAACGTTAAAAATGATAAGAAAGCTTTGGATTAGCAACCTAAGCTCTGATACCACTTTGATGCGTAATTATGACTTTAAAAATGCAATTTAGAACAAGCTTTCTTCACCCAACAGATCTGAATAGAAAACCACCATTTTGAAACAGTAACACCCCAAAAGATAGTATAAAACTCTTAAAATAGGAACACAAAAGGATAAAGAATCTAAACCCCAATTGATAAAGATACTACCACAATCGGATATCTAAAAACACTCCAAACCTTCCATTACAGCAGATAAAGATTCCACTACAACTATAATATAGAAATGAAGATTTGGATTTACCACAATTTTTGATAAAGTAACACCACAAACACTGATAAAGAAATCACTCTTAGCCACCAGAATCAAGATTCGTAAAGACACAAAGATTTTGTAAATAGATAAGCTCTATCAAACTTTCATTCATTCATCAACCAAGTTTTACAATTACAAGAGCACTCTATTTATAGAAGAATCACAACAGCTACTTTCTTGATAAGACATAAACCTAAAAGGAAAAGGAGACAAAAAGGACAAACAGTTACAAATTATCCAATAAGAATAAAAGACACAATATGCAAAAAGGCATGCCATCTTGTAGTGCTCCTCCCATGATAAAAAGCAGCCAATGACATATGAGAATCTTCCTTGGACAGCTAATATTTTAGAACAGTCACGCACGTGTTAAGAACATGACTTGACCAGTTTATTGAAAGCATAAGTTGAACTTTGAATCGTATCAGCAAGCTGACATTTTAGAAAGAAAACAGCGTCATTTGCTTTTTGTACTAAAGTTCATCTTGCTGGTTGTACTGAAGTTCGTCTTGCTGGTTGAAATAGCTTTATCAGCTGAGTATAACTTTGCTGGTTGAACTAAAGTCATTTTTCCGGTTGAACCAAAGTACGTTTGCTGGTTCTTCTTCTTTGCTGACTTGCCTTCAACTATCAAAAACTTTATTCATGAACTTTACTACTTCATTTTAAGGACTGAAGTAGGGTGAAATGCCCCGTTCATATTAATTATAAACGTTTCATATTAATTAGTTTCTTTGCGAGGTTTTGACCTCTATATGAGACGTTTTTCAAATCTTGCATTCGTTTTCAAAAACAACCATAACCTTTATTATTGAATAAAGATCTTAATGACATAATTTAGATTGTCTATCAAAGACAATCTCCTCAAATAAATAAGTTTTTACACAACCCATTACAATATGATCAAATATATTACAACAAATACTCCGAATGCAAGTTTAAACAATATAAACAATTATGCCGACTCCAAATCTTGACCTTGGGTTGGCATACGATAGCGGAAGCATTTTTAATATTCACCTGAGAATAAACATGCTTAAAACGTCAACAAAAATGTTGGTGAGTCATAGGTTTAATTTCTATATAATAATCATAACATTTAATAAGCCACAAGATTTCATTTAATTAAATGCGCAGGATCATTACAACTGCAAAAATCATTCATACGATGAGTCGCCTGGTAACCGATCTTAACATAGAGCACTTAAGATATCTGGCATCATACATTCCACTATTCAAATGTATGACAAGAACCCTTCGAAGTACTAAAGCATTTCCACTATTCGAAAATGGGGGTGGTTGGTGCCCGTAGATCTACCTTTAGTATTCGCGTCAATTAATGTTTTTCACTAATTCTTAGGTTACCAAGCATAATAATAATAAGTACAGATATCCAGTATAACAAAACAATCGTAGAATGTAGTTCCATGAACTTGTACTTGTTTTGTAAAACATTTATAAATTTTGCATGTATTCTCATCCCAAAATAATTTAGATAGTAAAAATGGGACTATAACTCACTTGTGATGATTTCTGAATAGATGGTGGTAAGACTTGGCCTTTGACAAATTCACGAACCTAATAATAATATTCTTGTGTCAAGATATATATATAATTAATATTCCATACTTATGATACTTGTGATAATTTTAATTGTCCATTGTTAGTAGTCCAACGTTCGTAGTCTAATAGTCCAATAGTCCAATAGTATAAATATATATATAAATATAAATGCGTATATTGTGTTAGAATTCACTAACACTATAATATATTGTCTTAATACAATAAGACACATAATATGTATATTGTCTGAAGCAATCCGCGACCCATTGTATACATGTCTCAGGCTCGATCACAACTCAAAGTATATAATATTTTGGAATCCACTTCGACCCACAGCTAACTCGAGATTACTGCCAATGGTGTCTAATAGTTCGTTCCAATAATATATATAGAAGAAGTCAAAATGATATGTCAAAACTTTGTATACGAATCCACGGTGATCAAGTCATATATATATGGTGCCTTACGATCTTTATTAAAACTATAATATATTGTCGTAGAACTTAATCACGACTATTATAAATTGTATTTCCATAAGTTCGGGAACAAGACATGTATAAATACATGTAGGATACAAGGTAAGTTAGCTAGGATAATGTTAGCATCCATTTTTATAAATCATGTCCGTAGCTAAAAATTAAGAAAAATATCCAATTTTGTTTTACCCATAATTTCTTCGTTACAAATCCGTTTTGAGTGATTCGAGTTGCCATGGTTTTGTATAGAACTCAAAATTATTAATATTAATAGAAAAAGTATAGGTTTATAGTCAAAAATACAGCTTAGGTGTCAAATAAGAGAAGATAGTCATATCTGTCGTAAAAACGACATCTTGATGACCCTTTTGAAAAACATACTTCCACTTAGAGTTTAACCATGTATTTTGGATATATTTCATATCCATATAAAATAAAATTTTTCAAAAAGGAAATCTTTTAATTCAAAGTTTAAGATAGGTTTTTAAAATTAAACCCAAAACAGCCCCCGTTCGACTAAGACGGCGTATATTCGATTTTAAGGTGTTCTTCGTGTTTACAAGTTTTATATCCTTATGTTAGCTTGATATACTGTCATAATACATGTGTTGAAGTGTTTTAAAATTCAAGTTAGAAGGATTAAGTTTATTTGCAAACAAGTTTAGAAATAATCTAAACTATGTTCTTGTTGTTATTAGTTATAACTCAAAATAAGATAGCTATATGAATATGAATCAAATAAGATTACGAATAAGGTTACTACCTCAAATCAAATGAGTAAAATTGCTAGAGAAATAAGGAGAATATCTTGAGTTCAAATATACCCTTGATGGCTTGGAATTCTTGAAGTGTTCTTGATCAAGCTTTGTTATGATGATTATAACTTGGATTATGAGACCAATACTTGCTGAATTGAATGGAGGTTTGAGAGAGTGTTTGAGTATGTATTTAGAGAGTAAAATAATGTAGTTAATTAGAATGAAATGGATGGTTATTTATCCTACATGTTGGCATCAAAATGGGGGCAACAACATGGCTTCATGGTTTGTAATTTTATGCATTTAGTCATACTAGTTTCCAAGCCATTGTTCCCACAAGTCTACATCATGTTTATACATGTCTCACAACTGATTGAAGGCTACTAAGATCAATGATTTGGTATGTATATACCCATAGTAAATACGTATAGAAGCTGGGTATGATACGGGTATAAATACCGTATGAATACGAATAGGATTCTTGATAAAATTGAATGAGAAAATGAGTATAGCTATCTTTATTGAGTATAAATATATTGATATATATTATTAAGTCTTTCAAAAGTGTATTCATGCATATTAATACAATACATATACATACATTTTAATTTAGAAGTTATTACAACGTTAATCGTTATATATATGCATATAGTCTTGAAGTCTTTAAGTTAGTAATCTCATTTTATGTATATAACCAATTGTTATTATATATAATGAGATACTTAAATATCATTTTAACAAATCATAAGTATATATATATATATCCATATATACATCATTATATAATTATTTCAATTTATGACGTTCGTGAATCGTCAGACAGACTGGGTGGCCAAACGTTTGTATAAAATTCATTGCAAATAACCAGTTCTTAATGAGTTTGATTGCTTAACATGTTGGAAAATTATGTAAATATTAATCTTCAATATATTAGCGGAAAAATCCGGGTCGTTACATTACACACCCGTTAAATTAAATTTCGTCCCGAAATTTAGAATAGTACCTAGTTAACGTGCGATATCAGAAAACAAATGTGGGTACTTCAGCTTCATTTGGTCTTCTCATTCCCAAGTGAATTCAGGTCCTCTACGAGCATTCCACCGAACTCTAACGATTGGTATCTTACTTTGTTTGAGTCGTTTGACCTCACGATCCATAATTTCGACGGGTTCTTCGACGAAATTTAGTTTCTCGTCAATCTTAATTTCGTCTAAAGGGATAATGAGATCTTCGGTAGCTAGGCATTTCTTCAGGTTCGAAACATGAAAGGTGTTGTGAATCTTTTCTAATTGTGGAGGTAGTTCAAGTCGATAGGCCACCGGCCCAATGCGTTTTTCTATCTTGAATGGCCCAATGTATCTTGGGCTCAATTTCCCTCGCTTTCCAAAATGTATAACACCTTTCCAAGGTGATACCTTAAGCATAACCATATCACCCTCCTCAAACTCTAAAGGTGAAATGTCCCGTTCTTATTGATTAAAAACGTTCCATATTAATTGATTTCATTGCGAGGTTTTGACCTCTATATGAGACGTTTTTCAAAGACTGCTGATAGTGTTCCAAATGAACATATATTTAGTAGCAATATCGTTCCAATATGTAAAGTTTTTAAATGTAATTTCCTTATTTTTAGTTGTAATAGTTAAATAAATAAGTGCGAAGACGAAAGACGCAAATCGCTCGAAAATGAAGATTTAAAGACAAAAACGAAGATTTGAAAGACCAAAACGTCCAAAAAGCTCAAATGTACAAGATACAATTCAAAAGGTTCAATTTATTGATGAAGAACGTCTAAAAATGACAAGAGTACAAGTTACAAAACGCAAAGTACACGATATAAAATTGTACGAAAGGACGTTCGAAAATCCGGAACCGGGACATGAGTCAACTCTCAACGCTCGACGCAACGGTGTAAAAATTACGAGTCAACTATGCACAAGAATAAAATATAATATTTAAATAATTCATAATAAGAATAATATTAAATAATAAAAAGTTATTAATTTAGCATAGTTCAGGGGTCGTAAATGAAAATTCAATTTCATATTTTGCCTATAAAAGGCGATGATTATCGATCAATTTAAAGGCATCCCTTTTTCTATCCTAAAAATCTATTATCAATATCAATATCTAAAAATCTCTATCATAATGTTAATGTAATAAGATATAACAATAATCTTAATTTTAATTTTAAATTATGATAATAATAAGATTTATGATAGAGATCGTTTGAGTGTGTAAGTCGAAATTCTGTCCTTGTAACGCTACGCTATTTTTAATCATTGTAAGTTATGTTCAACCTTTTTATATTAATGTCTCGTAGCTAAGTTATTATTATGCTTATTTAAAACGAAGTAATCATGATGTTGGGCTAATTACTAAAATTGGGTAATTGGGCTTTGTACCATAATTAAGGTTTGGGCAAAAGACCGACACTTGTGGAAATTGGACTATTGACTATTAATAAATGGGGGGTATTGTCTAATTGAGTGACAACTCATTGGAGTCTGTCGAACCTATCTTCAAATTAATTATCCTAATAATTAATAATGATTATGGTTGTCCTATTTAGTGACGTTCATATGGAATCTATTATAATCATTTAATTAATTATTCGGGTTGGGTAATTGATTATTCAAACTGATCAAGTGGGTAAATTAATATTCATATCTAATCAAAACAGGGGTAGATTACATACAGTGATAACTGGTGTAATTGTTGACAGAAGTGATAACTGCGTCACAGTTTAAATCCTTAATTAGTTGGAATATTTGACTTCGGGTATAAGGGTAATTTGACGAGGACACTCGCACTTTATATTTATGACCGATGGACTATTATGGATAAAAACCAGATAGGTATCAAATAAACCATGACAAAGGACAATTAACCCGAGTAACAATTAATTAAAATCAAAACGTCAAACATCATGATTACGGAAGTTTAAATAAGCATAATCCTTTTATTTCATATTCTATCGCAATTTTATTTATTGTTATTTTATTTATCGTTATTTATTTATTTTACGCACTTTAATTATTGTCATTTATCTTTACGCTTAAAAATATAAAATCGACAAACCGGTCATTAAACGGTAAAAACCCCCCTTTTATAATAATATTACTACTTATATATATATATATATATATATATATATATATATATATATATATATATATATATATATATATATATATATATATATATATATATATATATATATATATATATATATATATATATATATATATAGTTTTATAAAAATATAGTACGTAATCACTAGCTCCCTGTGGAACGAACCGGACTTACTAAAAACTATACTACTCTACGATTAGGTACACTGCCTATAGTGTTGTAGCAAGGTTTAAGTATATCCATTCTATAAATAAATAAATATCTTGTGTAAAATTGTATCGTATTTAATAGTTTTTCCTAGTAAAATATAAACTATTTTGTATACACCTCGTATAACATCAAGTTTTTGGCGCCGCTGCCGGAGGGCGCTAAAACGCTATATTTTTAATTATAATAATATTGAAATAAAATATAATAATATAATAATATTGAAATAGAATATAATAATATAATAATATTGAAATAGAATATAATAATATAATAATATTTTAGAATATACGTAAAGTTTTAAAAAGTCGTATTTATTAAATACTTCAGGGGTATATTATGTAACTTGTAATTAATAATTTCTATCATGTCGCTTTCATGTGAATAGTAAATTAAATAATTTCTTTTCCTTTACTATTCATGAATAGTAAATGAGTTAAAAAAAAGTTTTGAAAAAAAAATAATAATTATAAAAAAAGTATTAATTTGTAAAAAAAAATCGTTTTTTTAAAAAAAAAAAAATCGTTTTTTTAAAAAAAAAAAAATTGTAAAAAAAACGTTTTTTTTTTAAGAAAAAAAAATCGTTTTTTAAAAAAAAAAAAAAAAATTATTAAAAAAAAAATATATATATTTTTTTAAGATTTTGTCTATAAAAAAAAAATGTTTTTTTTAATTTTATTACCTTTAGATTTTTAGACTATAGTCGCAACTTTTAGTATTAAGTTTAGTTTTGCCATAGTTATTTTTACTTCTAGAATTTTTAGGCTTTGCCGTAAAATCCCTTAAGTGCTTATTCCTTAGACTAAGTTTTAGGTGCTTTAGAATTTTACGACGCCGTATTTCGCACTACTTTCTTATTTTTATTTTTCGACGCCTATTTTTCGACCTTTTTATTTTTCAACATTTTTCGACGCGCAATCTATTTCTTCCTTATTTCTCGATACTCTAGTTTTTAGGACTTAGATTTTTTTCTACTTCTTCTCTAAATTTCTTAAAATTACGAAAATTTATTTTAAGTGGTTAAATTGATAGACATCAAAATTTTCTGGTTCGTAGTAATAGTTGGATTTGTACGTGAACCGGGTTATTGGAGCCAAACAGTACTCAATTATATTGAGACCAAACGAATCCTGCCCCTCTGCTGCATCTTTTGGCTATTCGAAACGTGGGCAAAATCAGAAAAGTCTATTGATTGGATAACTTATATAATTTTTCTTTCCTTTTTAAAAACTAATAGGATATTCAGTGAATGCACCGAGCAAAACGTTCACCACCTTTCATACGTTCACCACTTGTAACTCGATCAAGACATCTAGCAAATATTGCCGCCGTTGATTTTTCTTTAGAATCGTCATCTAGTCAAACAAGAACTCCAACTCAAATTTCCGATAATCCATATTTTGAACCCGACTTCACAACTAAGAACCCGGAGGATATTCAAGGACAATTCCAAAGATCCTGAACCACTAGTCATTCCTCCTGAGCTACAAACCGTTAAATCAGAATCCTCTAGTGATTCGGATACAACAAATCCAATCATGGAAAATCTAGAACCTCTAAGTATGGAAGATCGAATGAGAGCTAAGCGCACTGGCCAAGGTCACGCCATTATTAAACCAGAAGTTAATGCTCCAGATTATGAAATTAAAGGACAAATCCTACACATGGTAACTAACCAATGCCAATTCAGTGGTGCACCGAATGAAGATCCTAACGAACACCTTCGTACGTTTAAAAGAATTTGTACACTATTCAAAATCCGAGAAGTGGAAGATGAGCAGATCTATCTCATGTTGTTTCCCTGGACTTTAAAGGGAGAAGCCAAAGATTGGTTAGAATCGTTACCTGAAGGGGCGATTGACACATGGGATGTTTTAGTTGAGAAATTTCTTAAAAGATTCTTTCCGGCATCTAAAGCCGTGAGACTTCAAGGAGAAATTGTTACGTTCGCGCAAAAGCCAAATGAAACATTATATGAGGCGTGGACAAGATTCGGAAGGATGTTGAGAGGATGTCCTCAACACGGTTTAGACACTTATCAAATAGTACAAATATTCTACCAAGGTGTCAACGTTGCTACACGAAAAGACATCGACATAACATCTGGTGGTTCCATTATGAAGAAAACCGCAACTGAAGCTTACAAAATTATTGATAACACAGCCTCCCACTCTCATGAGTGGCACCAAGAGAAAGATATATATCGATCATCTAAAGCGGCTAGAGCCGATTCTAGCCATGACTTTGATTCCGTTTCCGCAAAAATAGATGCTTTCGAAAGACGAATGGAAAAGATGAATAAAGATATTCACGCAATACGAATCAGTTGTGAGCAATGCGGTGGACCACACTTATTGAAAGATTGTCACATTGAACAAACGATGGAACAACGTGAGAATGTTGTCTACATGAACCAAAGGCTGGAAAATAGTTATCAGAATAATTATCAACCGCCAAGGCCAAACTTCAATCGAAATCAAAACATTCTTTACAATCCAAAAGGACCCGACAATAACTCGTATAACCAACAAGGTCCGCATAACCAACCAACTCAAAATAACACTTTCAATCAACAAAGACCTGGCTTATATAAACCACCACAACAAACCGAAGAGAAAAAGTCAAATCTGGAAGAAGTGGTATTTAAGCTAGTTGAATCTCAAACACAATTTATTGAAACTCAAACTCAAACGAATGAGAGGTTTGATCAGTCATTTAGAACTCAACAAGCTTCTATTTTGAATCTAGAAAAACAAGTAGGTACTCTTGTTAGATTGATGAGTGAAAGGAAACAAGGAAAGCTACCGAGTAATACTGAAGTAAATCCTCGGAATGAAAATGTTAATATGGTTTCAACAAATTCTGAAAAACCAGCATCAGAAGATGGGAAGGTTTTAGATGAGAGTAACAATGAAGAAGTTACACCACCACCACCCGAGTATGTAAAGCCAGTGGTGGCACCATACAAACCACCCATCCCGTTTCCAAGAAAAGGAGTTGAGTATGAGCAAGTGATAGGTAATAAAGGTTGTGATACCTCTGGAAAGAAGAAGAAGAAAAAGAATAAGAAAGTGCAAGAAACAAAAGCCGTAAATATAAACCCGGTGAAGACAGTTCCACCAAAACCTCCACCTAGGGTAGGTGTTCCGGGTGAATTTATTGTTCCTTGTCTACTTAGTGATTGTGTCATGTATGATGCACTAGCAGATTTAGGTGCAAGTGTAAGTGTTATGCCTCTTTCCTTATATAAGAGATTAGGTGTAGGTAAGTTAAGTCCAACGGATATGAGTGTTCGACTCTTTGATCAAACCATTAAGCACCCAGTTGGAATTGCTGACAACCTACCCGTTCAAGTAGGCAATTTAACCTTTCTAGTCGAATTTATTGTCATTGACATAGAAGAGGACCCAAACATTCCTCTAATTTTAGGTCGGCCATTCTTAGCGTCCACCAAGGCGTTATTTGATGTAGGAAATGGAAGAATGACACTTAAAAGTGGTGACAAATCGATCACCTTTATGATTCGAAAGTCTAAATCTCCACCAGCCAAAACCGTTGAACCAGTAAAAACAATTGGTAAGAACCATGTGCTTTTACCAACTCCAACGGTAATACTTAGCAATAATGAAACGCCTAAGTGTGGGGAAAATGAAGTAACACCTAATGATGACATGATAACAAAGAACCCCGTTGTTGATACGAAATTAAATGATCCCGTTATTAATAGTTCAATGAAGAAACTTATTAAACGGATTCGCGATGCTAGAACCAAGGGGAACTTTAAGTTATGTAACCGGTTAGTATCCAATCTATCACCTAAAGAAAAGGAGAAACTAGTTGAAATTGTGGATATTACACAGGAATCCGACCAATGGCTTAAAGAAAAAGTCACGGATATGCAAGTTGATTATGGACCAAGAGAAATTAACGATGAAGTTAATCACAATTTTGACACCACGGCTACCTAAGTGTGGGGAGATTCAAATGTTCTAAAAAGAAAATGCTATCTAGAGTTAGTTGTTCTGTTCTCGTGTAGTTCCGAGAATGGAACCCGATTGGTCTTTTCCGCTAGCAGACACTAAAGAACTAGTTTTCTCCCTCCATTCTGAATTTTTGTTTTGTAGGTTTTTTTATGAAATTAATATGCATTTTAATTTAAGTTTTTAAAAACAAAATTTACTTTAATTCATTAAGTTTAAAAAATGATTTCTAAAATTCGTCGTGAGTTAAAGACTAGGTCGTTGAGCCGAAATTGCTTTACCCGAGGGCGGGGCGACAAATTTTGTTATCATTTAATTTTATTGATCTAAAGTATGCAAAAAAAAAAAATATTATATTAATTTTTGAACGTAGGGGTTATATACCAAACTTCAAAAATATGTATATATGTTTGTATTTTATGTTATGTACACAACAGGGTAAAACAGCGCACTTTCAAAGACTGTCATTAAGTTCAACAAAAAGCTACTAATTTTGATGACAAGGCGCAAAATATCAAATGTGATGTAAAATAATATGCTTACAAACTGGGTATTTTTAATCACTTTTCTACACTAATCACCCTCATGAATTTATAATTATAGTCTGATTTCATGCAAATGAGGGCATTGCATGATCTCAAGTGTGGGGAAGGGTTATAAATTCTCTCGGGTTTACACTTAGTTTATTTGCCAAATTTTGTGAAAATTTGAAAAATTTTCAATTAAATGAACTCAAAATCATGTTTATACATATTTATGAACGATGAAAACTAGGTGATAGTACCGAAATTATCGTTACCTCGAAAAGGACATAAATTGAGAAACACCCTAAAACGCTTGAATTCATTTAAAATGAAATAGAAGAAAATAAAAAGGCAAAGAAAGAAACTAAGTGTGGGAAGATTGTACCAAGTTATTCAATTTAAAACATATATCACATATTTTTGTACAAGATTATTGCAGGTACTTTTGCTTTGGACGATACTAATCAGTTTTACCCGGTTTACTGTAATACATTTGAAAGAAAGATGGATCTACACGATGAATCAATTCCATCATTAAAAGGAAGTAAAGTCTTCCGAAAAAGACACGCGCTTCTTGATTTAGGTCATGAAGTTGTCGTCCAGACCAGCTGTAGGTTGACGAAAAATCTAGAAAAGTCATCACTAAAATCAGCAGGAAATCCACGGACCTCAGCATCAAACAGGGTCGCCAGGTGGTCAGATTTATCCTAACCATGAGAAGGATTTATCTCGTACAATGGGGAGGCACCGTGCAAATTAGCTTGATAAGACTAATGAATCAGATCCCCAGAAAAGGATAATCTCCTTAAAGATTAAAAATCAGCTTTTAAGACTGATAATACTCAATCCTAGAGATTGACCTTAAAGATTGAGAATTCAAACTCATGGAATTCGATGATATCTAAACTCGAGCATGAACGAGAAAATATTTTGATCAAAAATACAAACCGATCTGTTTTCTGAAAAACCATTTTCAATGCGTTCATTACCATTGAACGTAAAATCCTAAGAAATTCACCTGGAATTCATTAGGTCACCTGAACCAAATCGGGTGTCAACCGTAAGAACGGTGGTTGCATAGCATGGTCGGAGACAGGACCTTGTGCCAGACTGAAAAATTATAGGATGATCTTTACTATCGCTCCTACAAGGATAGTTCTAGCATCCGACACGTTAATAAGACCATAATCATCTGCATGTCACGGGACATTGCCTTAACAGTTTCTTGTTCATCGCTTTCCTTTACAACCGGACGGTAGTTTACCGAAAGGTAATATACGGAACAAGTAAACTGGATGTGTGCTTTCCGATACCGGGATAGCAGTGGATTACACGAGCCTAAAAGTTTTAGCCAAAATAATGATCCACAAATATATTTTGCAACACCAATGATGGATCAAATCAGAAAACTTGTCTAGGGTAAAATCTAGCTTGAATTTTCAAAAGATTAAATGTTTTCATAAAGATCCAATTTCCTTAAAGGATCTAAACTTTTATAGTCATGTGGGACTGTAAACCGCCTTTCAAATGTGCACTTTGCTTTGGAAACCGAAAGTAAATCGGCTATTTGATTGCAAGTGTCGTTGACCTAAACCCAAGGCAACTGTGGATGGCACAACCACCTTCAACCATGGTTCTATCGTTACTATCATTGTTTATACCGCTCTATCAAAATCACTGATGTACAAAATGTGATGAATAAAAAAGTGATTCATGTATGTTTTTATTTCAAGTTCTGTATTGCTTGAGGACAAGCAACGCTCAAGTGTGGGGATATTTGATAGTGTTCCAAATGAACATATATTTAGCAGCAATATCGTTCCAATATGTAAAGTTTTTAAATGTAATTTCCTTATTTTTAGTTGTAATAGTTAAATAAATAAGTGCGAAGACGAAAGACGCAAATCGCTCGAAAATGAAGATTTAAAGACAAAAACGAAGATTTGAAAGACCAAAACGTCCAAAAAGCTCAAATGTACAAGATACAATTCAAAAGGTTCAATTTATTGATGAAGAACGTCTAAAAATGACAAGATTACAAGTTACAAAACGCAAAGTACATGATATAAAATTGTACGAAAGGACGTTCGAAAATCCGGAACCGGGACATGAGTCAACTCTCAACGCTCGACGCAACGGTGTAAAAATTACGAGTCAACTATGCACAAGAATAAAATATAATATTTAAATAATTCATAATAAGAATAATATTAAATAATAAAAAGTTGTTAATTTAGCATAGTTCAGGGGTCGTAAATGAAAATTCAATTTCATATTTTGCCTATAAAAGGCGATGATTATCGATCAATTTAAAGGCATCCCTTTTTCTATCCTAAAAATCTATTATCAATATCAATATCTAAAAATCTCTATCATAATGTTAATGTAATAAGATATAACAATAATCTTAATTTTAATTTTAAATTATGATAATAATAAGATTTATGATAGAGATCGTTTGAGTGTGTAAGTCGAAATTCTGTCCGTGTAACGCTACGCTATTTTTAATCATTGTAAGTTATGTTCAACCTTTTTATATTAATGTCTCGTAGATAAGTTATTATTATGCTTATTTAAAACGAAGTAATCATGATGTTGGGCTAATTACTAAAATTGGGTAATTGGGCTTTGTACCATAATTAAGGTTTGGGCAAAAGACCGACACTTGTGGAAATTGGACTATTGACTATTAATAGATGGGGGGTATTGTCTAATTGAGTGACAACTCATTGGAGTCTGTCGAACCTATCTTCAAATTAATTATCCTAATAATTAATAATGATTATGGTTGTCCTATTTAGTGACGTTCATATGGAATCTATTATAATCATTTAATTAATTATTCGGGTTGGGTAATTGATTATTCAAACTGATCAAGTGGGTAAATTAATATTCATATCTAATCAAAACAGGGGTAGATTACATACAGTGATAACTGGTGTAATTGTTGACAGAAGTGATAACAGCGTCACAGTTTAAATCCTTAATTAGTTGGAATATTTGACTTCGGGTATAAGGGTAATTTGACGAGGACACTCGCACTTTATATTTATGACCGATGGACTATTATGGATAAAAACCAGATAGGTATCAAATAAACCATGACAAAGGACAATTAACCCGAGTAACAATTAATTAAAATCAAAACGTTAAACATCATGATTACGGAAGTTTAAATAAGCATAATCCTTTTATTTCATATTCTATCGCAATTTTATTTATTGTTATTTTATTTATCGTCATTTATTTATTTTACGCACTTTAATTATTGTCATTTATCTTTACGCTTAAAAATATAAAATCGACAAACCGGTCATTAAACGGTAAAAACCCCCCTTTTATAATAATATTACTACTTATATATATATATATATATATATATATATATATATATATATATATATATATATATATATATATATATATATATATATATATATATATAGTTTTATAAAAATATAGTACGTAATCACTAGCTCCCTGTGGAACGAACCGGACTTACTAAAAACTACACTACTCTACGATTAGGTACACTGCCTATAGTGTTGTAGCAAGGTTTAGGTATATCCCATCCGTAAATTAATAAAACTTGTGTCATATTTTGTAGTATTTCCTAGTAAAAATAATACTATTTCGTACCCTCACGCTACATCATCAACTGCATTCATTTTTAAAAGAAACCATAACCTTTATTTCATAAATAAAGGTTTAAAAAGCTTTACGTAGATTATCAAATAATGATAATCTAAAATATCCTGTTTACACACGACCATTACATAATGGTTTACAATACAAATATGTTACATCGAAATCATTTTCTTGAATGCAGTTTTTACACAGTATCATACAAACATGGACTCCAAATCTTGTCCTTATTTTAGTATGCAACAGCGGAAGCTCTTAGTATTCACCTGAGAATAAACATGCTTTAAACGTCAACAAAAATGTTGGTGAGTTATAGGTTTAACCTATATATATCAAATCGTAACAATAGACCACAAGATTTCATATTTCAATACACATCCCATACATAGAGATAAAAATCATTCATATGGTGAACACCTGGTAACCGACATTAACAAGATGCATATATATAAGAATATCCCCATCATTCCGGGACACCCTTCGGATATGATATAAATTTCGAAGTACTAAAGCATCCAGTACTTTGGATGGGGTTTGTTAGGCCCAATAGATCTATCTTTAGGATTCGCGTCAATTAGGGTGTCTGTTCCCTAATTCTTAGATTACCAGACTTAATAAAAAGGGGCATATTCGATTTCGATAATTCAACCATAGAATGTAGTTTCACGTACTTGTGTCTATTTTGTAAATCATTTATAAAACCTGCATGTATTCTCATCCCAAAAATATTAGATTTTAAAAGTGGGACTATAACTCAGTTTCACAGATTTTTACTTCGTCGGGAAGTAAGACTTGGCCACTGGTTGATTCACGAACCTATAACAATATATACATATATATCAAAGTATGTTCAAAATATATTTACAACACTTTTAATATATTTTGATGTTTTAAGTTTATTAAGTCAGCTGTCCTCGTTAGTAACCTACAACTAGTTGTCCACAGTTAGATGTACAGAAATAAATCGATAAATATTATCTTGAATCAATCCACGACCCAGTGTATACGTATCTCAGTATTGATCACAACTCAAACTATATATATTTTGGAATCAACCTCAACCATGTATAGCTAACTCCAACATTCACATATAGAGTGTCTATAGTTGTTCCGAAATATATATAGATGTGTCGACATGATAGGTCGAAACATTGTATACGTGTCTATGGTATCTCAAGATTACATAATATACAATACAAGTTGATTAAGTTATGGTTGGAATAGATTTGTTACCAATTTTCACGTAGCTAAAATGAGAAAAATTATCTAATCTTGTTTTACCCATAACTTCTTCATTTTAAATCCGTTTTGAGTGAATCAAATTGCTATGGTTTCATATTGAACTCTATTTTATGAATCTAAACAGAAAAGTATAGGTTTATAGTTGGAAAAATAAGTTACAAGTCATTTTTGTAAAGGTAGTCATTTCAGTCGAAAGAACGACGTCTAGATGACCATTTTAGAAAACATACTTCCACTTTGAGTTTAACCACAATTTTTGGATATAGTTTCATGTTCATAATAAAAATCATTTTCTCAGAATAACAACTTTTAAATCAAAGTTTATCATAGTTTTTAATTAACTAACCCAAAACAGCCCGCGGTGTTACTACGACGGCGTAAATTCGGTTTTACGGTGTTTTTCGTGTTTCCAGGTTTTAAATCATTAAGTTAGCATATCATATAGATATAGAACATGTGTTTAGTTGATTTTAAAATTCAATTTATAAGGATTAACTTTTGTTTGCGAACAAGTTTAGAATTAACTAAACTATGTTCTAGTGATTACAAGTTTAAACCTTCGAATAAGATAGCTTTATATGTATGAATCGAATGATGTTATGAACATCATTACTACCTTAAGTTCCTTGGATAAACCTACTGGAAAAGAGAAAAATGGATCTAGCTTCAACGGATCCTTGGATGGCTCGAAGTTCTTGAAGCAGAATCATGACACGAAAACAAGTTCAAGTAAGATCATCACTTGAAATAAGATTGTTATAGTTATAGAAATTGAACCAAAGTTTGAATATGATTATTACCTTGTATTAGAATGATAACCTACTGTAAGAAACAAAGATTTCTTGAGGTTGGATGATCACCTTACAAGATTGGAAGTGAGCTAGCAAACTTGAAAGTATTCTTGATTTTATGTAACTAGAACTTGTAAAATTTATGAAGAACACTTAGAACTTGAAGATAGAACTTGAGAGAGATCAATTAGATGAAGAAAATTGAAGAATGAAAGTGTTTGTAGGTGTTTTTGGTCGTTGGTGTATGGATTAGATATAAAGGATATGTAATTTTGTTTTCATGTAAATAAGTCATGAATGATTACTCATATTTTTGTAATTTTATGAGATATTTCATGCTAGTTGCCAAATGATGGTTCCCACATGTGTTAGGTGACTCACATGGGCTGCTAAGAGCTGATCATTGGAGTGTATATACCAATAGTACATACATCTAAAAGTTGTGTATTGTACGAGTACGAATACGGGTGCATACGAGTAGAATTGTTGATGAAACTGAACGAGGATGTAATTGTAAGCATTTTTGTTAAGTAGAAGTATTTTGATAAGTGTCTTGAAGTCTTTCAAAAGTGTATGAATACATATTAAAACACTACATGTATATACATTTTAACTGAGTCGTTAAGTCATCGTTAGTCGTTACATGTAAATGTTGTTTTGAAACCTTTAGGTTAACGATCTTGTTGAATGTTGTTAACCCATTGTTTATTATAACAAATGAGATGTTAAATTATTATATTATCATGATATTATGATATATAATATATCTTAGTATGATGTATATACAGTTAAATATCGTTACAACGATAATCGTTACATATATGTCTCGTTTCGAAAACATTAAGTTAGTAGTCTTATTTTTACATATGTATTTCATTGTTAATACACTTAATAATATATTTACTTATCATTTAACATAATTAACCAAGTGTATCAATATCTTAATATGATTCATATGTACCTAGTAAGACGTTGTTATAACGATAATCGTTATATATATCGTTTTCGAGTTTCTTAAATTAATAGTCTCATTTTTATGTATATAACTCATTGTTAAAATACCTAATGAGATACATACTTATAATAAAAACATGTTAACTATATATATAACCATATATATGTCATCGTATAGTTTTTACAAGTTTTAACGTTCGTGAATCACCGGTCAACTTGGGTGGTCAATTGTCTATATGAAACATATTTCAATTAATCAAGTCTTAACAAGTTTGATTGCTTAACATGTTGGAAACATTTAATCATGTAAATATCAATCTTAATTAATATATATAAACATGGAAAAGTTCGGGTCACTACAGTACCTACCCGTTAAATAAATTTCGTCCCGAAATTTTAAGCTGTTGAAGGTGTTGACGAATCTTCTGGAAATAGATGCGGGTATTTCTTCTTCATCTGATCTTCACGCTCCCAGGTGAACTCGGGTCCTCTACGAGCATTCCATCGAACCTTAACAATTGGTTTCTTGTTTTGCTTAAGTCTTTTAACCTCACGATCCATTATTTCGACGGGTTCTTCGATGAATTGAAGTTTTTCGTTGATTTAGATTTCATCTAACGGAATAGTGAGATCTTCTTTAGCAAAACATTTCTTCAAATTCGAGACGTGGAAAGTGTTATGTACAGCCGCGAGTTGTTGAGGTAACTCAAGTCGGTAAGCTACTGGTCCGACACGATCAATAATCTTGAATGGTCCAATATACCTTGGATTTAATTTCCCTCGTTTACCAAATCGAACAACGCCTTTCCAAGGTGCAACTTTAAGCATGACCATCTCTCCAATTTCAAATTCTATATCTTTTCTTTTAATGTCAGCGTAGCTCTTTTGTCGACTTTGGGCGGTTTTCAACCGTTGTTGAATTTAGATGATCTTCTCGGTAGTTTCTTGTATAATCTCCGGACCCGTAATCTGTCTATCCCCCACTTCACTCCAACAAATCGGAGACCTGCACTTTCTACCATAAAGTGCTTCAAACGGCACCATCTCAATGCTTGAATGGTAGCTGTTGTTGTAGGAAAATTCTGCTAACGGTAGATGTCGATCCCAACTGTTTCCGAAATCAATAACACATGCTCGTAGCATGTCTTCAAGCGTTTGTATCGTCCTTTCGCTCTGCCCATCAGTTTGTGGATGATAGGCAGTACTCATGTCTAGACTAGTTCCTAATGCTTGCTGTAATGTCTGCCAGAATCTTGAAATAAATCTGCCATCCCTATCAGAGATAATAGAGATTGGTATTCCATGTCTGGAGACGTCTTCCTTCAAATACAGTCGTGCTAACTTCTCCATCTTGTCATCTTCTCTTATTGGCAGGAAGTGTGCTGATTTGGTGAGACGATCAACTATTACCCAAATAGTATCAAAACCACTTGCAGTCCTTGGCAATTTAGTGATGAAATCCATGGTAATGTTTTCCCATTTCCATTCCGGGATTTCGGGTTGTTGAAGTAGACCAGATGGTTTCTAATGCTCAGCTTTGACCTTAGAACACGTCAAACATTCTCCTACGTATTTAGCAACATCGGCTTTCATACCCGGCCACCAAAAATGTTTCTTGAGATCCTTGTACATCTTCCCCGTTCCAGGATGTATTGAGTATCTGGTTTTATGAGCTTCTCTAAGTACCATTTCTCTCATATCTCCAAATTTTGGTACCCAAATCCTTTCAGCCCTATACCGGGTTCCGTCTTCCTGAATATTAAGATGCTTCTCTGATCCTTTGGGTATTTCATCCTTTAAATTTCCCTCTTTTAAAACTCCTTGTTGCGCCTCCTTTATTTGAGTAGTAAGGTTATTATGAATCATTATATTCATAGATTTTACTCGAATGGGTTCTCTGTCCTTCCTGCTCAAGGCATCGGCTACCACATTTGCCTTCCCTGGGTGGTAACGAATCTCAAAGTCGTAATCATTCAACAATTCAATCCACCTACGCTGCCTCAAATTCAGTTGTTTCTGATTAAATATGTGTTGAAGACTTTTGTGGTCAGTATATATAATACTTTTGACCCCATATAAGTAGTGCCTCCAAGTCTTTAATGCAAAAACAACCTAATTCCAAATCATGCGTCGTATAATTTTGTTCGTGAATCTTCAATTGTCTAGACGCATAAGCAATCACCTTCGTTCGTTGCATTAATACACAACCAAGACCTTGCTTTGATGCGTCACAATAAATCACAAAATCATCATTCCCTTCAGGCAATGATAATATAGGTGCCGTAGTTAGCTTTTTCTTCAACAACTGAAACGCTTTCTCTTGTTCATCATTCCATTCAAATTTCTTCCCTTTATGCGTTAATGCAGTCAAGGGTTTTGCTATTCTGGAAAAGTCTTGGATGAACCTTCTGTAGTAACCAGCTAGTCCTAAAAACTGGCGTATGTGTTTCGGAGTTTTCGGAGTTTCCCACTTTTCAACAGTTTCTATCTTTGCCGGATCCACCTTAATACCTTCTTTGTTCACTATGTGACCGAGGAATTGAACTTCTTCCAACCAAAATGCACACTTTGCAAACTTAGCGTACAATTCTTCCTTCCTTAATACTTCTAACACCTTTCTCAAATGTTCACCGTGTTCTTGGTCATTCTTTGAGTAAATAAGTATGTCATCAATAAAAACAATGACAAACTTGTCAAGGTATGGTCCACACACTCGGTTCATAAGGTCCATGAACACAGCTGGTGCATTAGTTAAACCAAACGGCATGACCATAAACTCGTAATGACCGTAACGTGTTCTGAAAGTAGTCTTTGGAATATCGTCTTCTTTCACCCGCATTTGATGATACCCGGAACGTAAGTCAATCTTTGAATAAACAGACGAGCCTTGTAGTTGATCAAATAAGTCGTCGATTCTCGGTAGTGGGTAGCGGTTCTTGATGGTAAGTTTGTTCAACTCTCGGTAGTCTATACACAACCTGAATGTACCATCTTTCTTCTTGACAAACAAAACAGGAGCTCCCCACGGTGATGTGCTTGGTCGAATGAAACCACGCTCTAAAAGTTCTTGTAATTGGCTTTGCAGTTCTTTCATCTCGCTGGGTGCGAGTCTGTAAGGAGCACGAGCTATTGGTGCAGCTCCTGGTACAAGATCTATTTGAAATTCAACGGATCGATGTGGGGGTAATCCCGGTAATTCTTTCGGAAATACATCGGGAAATTCTTTTGCAATGGGAACATCATTGATGCTATTTTCTTCAGTTTGTACTTTCTCGACGTGTGCTAGAACAGCATAGCAACCTTTTCTTATTAGTTTTTGTGCCTTCAAATTACTAATAAGATGTAGCTTCGTGTTGCCCTTTTCTCCGTACACCATTAAGGGTTTTCCTTTTCCTCGTATAATGCGAATTGCATTTTTGTAACAAATGATCTCTGCTTTCACTTCTTTCAACCAGTCCATACCGATTATCACATCAAAACTCCCTAACTCTACTGGTATCAAATCAATCTTAAATGTTTCGCTAACCAGTTTAATTTCTCGATTCCGACATATATTATCTGCTGAAATTAATTTACCATTTGCTAATTCGAGTAAAAATTTACTATCCAAAGGCGTCAATGGACAACTTAATTTAGCACAAAAATCTCTACTCATATAGCTTCTATCCGCACCCGAATCAAATAAAACGTAAGCAGATTTATTGTTAATAAGAAACGTACCCGTAACAAGCTCCGGGTCTTCCTGTGCCTCTGCCGCATTAATATTGAAAACTCTTCCGCGGCCTTGTCCATTCGTGTTCTCCTGGTTCGGGCAATTTCTAATAATGTGGCCCGGTTTTCCACATTTATAACAAACTACATTGGCATAACTTGCTCCGACACTACTTGCTCCACCATTACTCGTTCCGACACCATTTGTTCCTTTCGTTCTATTAACCCCTGGTCCGTAGACCTCACACTTCGCCGCGCTATGACCATTTCTTTTACACTTGTTGCAAAATTTGGTGCAGAACCCCGAGTGATACTTTTCACACCTTTGGCATAGCTGCTTCTGATTCTTGTTGTTGTTGCGATTATTATTGTTATTGGGATGATTGTTGTAGTTGATGTTGTTGTTGTTGTTGGGCCGTTTGTTGTAGTTGCGATTGATGTTGCGATTGTTGGGGTAATTGTTGCGATTATTGTTGTAATTGCTGTTGTTGTTGTATTGGTGATTCTTATCACCGTTTTCCTCCCACTTTCTTTTGACTTGCTTCACATTGGTCTCTTCAGCAGTCTGTTCTTTAATTCTTTCTTCAATCTGGTTCACTAGTTTGTGAGCCATTCTACATGCCTGTTGTATGGAGGCGGGCTCGTGTGAACTTATATCTTCTTGGATTCTTTTCGGTAATCCTTTCACAAACGCGTCGATCTTCTCTTCCTCATCTTCGAATGCTCCCGGACACAATAAGCACAATTCTGTGAATCGTCTTTCGTACGTGGCAATATCAAATCCTTGGGTTCGTAACCCTCTAAGTTCTGTTTTGAGCTTATTGACCTCGGTTCTGGGACGGTACTTCTCGTTCATCAAGTGCTTGAATGCTGACCACGGTAGTGTGTACGCATCGTCTTGTCCCACTTGCTCTAGATAGGTATTCCACCATGTTAACGCAGAACCTGTGAAGGTATGCGTAGCGTACTTCACTTTGTCCTCTTCAGTACACTTACTTATGGCAAACACCGATTCGACCTTCTCGGTCCACCGTTTCAATCCGATCGGTCCTTCGGTTCCATCAAATTCCAAAGGTTTGCAGGCAGTGAATTCTTTGTATGTGCATCCTACACGATTTCCTGTACTGCTAGATCCAAGGTTATTGTTGGTATGTAGCGCAGCCTGTACTGCGGCTATGTTTGAAGTTAGAAAAGTACGGAATTCCTCTTCATTCATATTCACGGTGTGTCGAGTAGTCGGTGCCATTTCCTTCAAAATAGTCAAATGGAACAAGTTAATCATACAGAATATTAAGAGTAGTTAATAGTATTTCGTAGCATAATATGAACTCATTTATAAAAGCTTTTTCTTCATATTAGCGTTTTATAAGTTAAAATTCGGGTAGTACCTACCCGTTAAGTTCATACTTAGTAGCTAATATACAATTCAACTACTACAATTCTATATGAAAAACTGATTATAATAATATTTCGCATTCAAACTTTTATACAATATTTTACAAACTTACAATACCGCTTATTTTACATAAAGCATGAAATATAGCACACAATAACTTTGATACAAGATAGTTGTGAAGATAATTCTAGCTAGTACACAAGTCGTTCAGCAAAGGCAATAAAGACACGTAATTCATACGTCCAGAAACAAGTCATGCATTCTGGTTTTACTAGGATTACTTCCCATCCTTGGTCTTGTGGAACATAACCGTTATGGCCGTTGATAAGACAGCGTGTTGTAACGTCGTCAAAGGGACGAGGGTTACGTAATGTCCAACAGTCCCGTAACAATCTAAAAACCTCATTTCTTACCCCAATTACCGACTCCGTCACTTGTGGGAACGTTTTGTTTAATAGTTGTAGCCCAATGTTCTTGTTCTCACTTTGGTGAGAAGCGAACATTACTAATCCGTAAGCATAACATGCTTCTTTATGTTGCATGTTAGCCACTTTTTCTAAATCACGAAGTCCAATATTCGGATATATTGAGTCAAAATAATTTCTTAACCCGTTGCGTAAAATAGCATTTGGGTTCCCCGCAATATATGCGTCAAAGTAAACACATCGTAACTTATGGGTTTCCCAATGTGATATCCCCCATCTTTCAAACGAAAGTCTCTTATAAACCAAGACATTCTTGGAACGTTCTTCGAATGTCTTACAAACTGATCTCGCCTTAAATAGTTGTGCCGAGGAATTCTGGCTGACTCTAGACAAGATTTCATCAATCATGTCTCCGGGTAGGTCTCTTAAAATATTGGGTTGTCTATCCATTTTGTGTTTTTAAACTGTAAAATAGACAAGAGTTAGATTCATAAAAAAATACTTACTAATACAAGCAATTTTTACATATATCATACAGCATAAGCACACTATATTACATATATTACACCACACGAATACAACTATCTTATTCCGACTCGCTCGTTTCTTCTTCTTCGGTTTTGGTTCGTTTTGCCAAGTTTCTAGGGATATATGATGTTCCCCTAATACTAACTGTCGTTTTCCACAACGGTTTAGAAAAATCTGGTGGTTTAGAGGTTCCCGGGTCATTGTTACAACTTAAGGACTTCGGGGGTTGACGATACATATAAAGTTCATCGGGGTTGGAATTAGATTTCTCTATTTTTATGCCCTTTCCCTTATTACTTTCTTTTGCCATTTTAAATTCAGTTGGGGTAATTTCTATAACATCATCGGAATTCTCGTCGGAATCCGATTCATCGGAGAATTTGTAATCCTCCCAATATTTTGCTTCCTTGGCGGAAACACCATTGACCATAATTAACCTTGGTCGGTTGGTTGAGGATTTTCTTTTACTTAACCATTTTATTATTTCCCCCACCGGTTCTACTTCTTCATCCGGTTCCGATTCTTCTTCCGGTTCCGATTCTTCTTCCGGTTCTGATTCTTCTTCCGGTTCCGACTCTTCTTCCGGTTCCTCTTCGGGAACTTGTGAATCAGTCCACGAATCATTCCAATTTACATTTGACTCTTCATTATTATTAGGTGAGTCAATGGGACTTGTTCTAGAGGTAGACATCTATCACATAATATCAAACGCGTTAAGAGATTAATATATCACATAATATTCACATATTAAAAATATATAGTTTCCAACAAAATTTGTTAAGCAATCATTTTTCAAGTAAACACGGTCGAAGTCTAGACTCACGAATGCATCCTAACAAACTCGATAAGACACACTAATGCAAAATTCTGGTTCTCTAAGACCAACGTTCGGATACTAACTGAAATGTCCCGTTCTTATTGATTAAAAACGTTCCATATTAATTGATTTCGTTGCGAGGTTTTGACCTCTATATGAGACGTTTTTCAAAGACTGCATTCATTTTTAAAACAAACCATAACCTTTATTTCATAAATAAAGGTTTAAAAAGCTTTACGTAGATTATCAAATAATGATAATCTAAATTATCCTGTTTACACACGACCATTACATAATGGTTTACAATACAAATATGTTACATCGAAATCATTTTCTTGAATGCAGTTTTTACACAGTATCATACAAACATGGACTCCAAATCTTGTCCTTATTTTAGTATGCAACAGCGGAAGCTCTTAGTATTCACCTGAGAATAAACATGCTTTAAACGTCAACAAAAATGTTGGTGAGTTATAGGTTTAACCTATATATATCAAATCGTAACAATAGACCACAAGATTTCATATTTCAATACACATCCCATACATAGAGATAAAAATCATTCATATGGTGAACACCTGGTAACCGACATTAACAAGATGCATATATATAAGAATATCCCCATCATTCCGGGACACCCTTCGGATATGATATAAATTTCGAAGTACTAAAGCATCCGGTACTTTGGATGGGGTTTGTTAGGCCCAATAGATCTATCTTTAGGATTCGCGTCAATTAGGGTGTCTGTTCCCTAATTCTTAGATTACCAGACTTAATAAAAAGGGGCATATTCGATTTCGATAATTCAACCATAGAATGTAGTTTCACGTACTTGTGTCTATTTTGTAAATCATTTATAAAACCTGCATGTATTCTCATCCCAAAAATATTAGATTTTAAAAGTGGGACTATAACTCACTTTCACAGATTTTTACTTCGTCGGGAAGTAAGACTTGGCCACTGGTTGATTCACGAACCTATAACAATATATACATATATATCAAAGTATGTTCAAAATATATTTACAACACTTTTAATATATTTTGATGTTTTAAGTTTATTAAGTCAGCTGTCCTCGTTAGTAACCTACAACTAGTTGTCCACAGTTAGATGTACAGAAATAAATCGATAAATATTATCTTGAATCAATCCACGACCCAGTGTATACGTATCTCAGTATTGATCACAACTCAAACTATATATATTTTGGAATCAACCTCAACCATGTATAGCTAACTCCAACATTCACATATAGAGTGTCTATAGTTGTTCCGAAATATATATAGATGTGTCGACATGATAGGTCGAAACATTGTATACGTGTCTATAGTATCTCAAGATTACATAATATACAATACAAGTTGATTAAGTTATGGTTGGAATAGATTTGTTACCAATTTTCACGTAGCTAAAATGAGAAAAATTATCTAATCTTGTTTTACCCATAACTTCTTCATTTTAAATCCATTTTGAGTGAATCAAATTGCTATGGTTTCATATTGAACTCTATTTTATGAATCTAAACAGAAAAGTATAGGTTTATAGTTGGAAAAATAAGTTACAAGTCATTTTTGTAAAGGTAGTCATTTCAGTCGAAAGAATGACGTCTAGATGACCATTTTAGAAAACATACTTCCACTTTGAGTTTAACCATAATTTTTTGATATAGTTTCATGTTCATAATAAAAATCATTTTCTCAGAATAACAACTTTTAAATCAAAGTTTATCATAGTTTTTAATTAACTAACCCAAAACAGCCCGCGGTGTTACTACGACGGCGTAAATCCGGTTTTACGGTGTTTTTCGTGTTTCCAGGTTTTAAATCATTAAGTTAGCATATCATATAGATATAGAACATGTGTTTAGTTGATTTTAAAATTCAATTTAGAAGGATTAACTTTTGTTTGCGAACAAGTTTAGAATTAACTAAACTATGTTCTAGTGATTACAAGTTTAAACCTTCGAATAAGATAGCTTTATATGTATGAATCGAATGATGTTATGAACATCATTACTACCTTAAGTTCCTTGGATAAACCTACTGGAAAAGAGAAAAATGGATCTAGCTTCAACGGATCCTTGGATGGCTCGAAGTTCTTGAAGCAGAATCATGACACGAAAACAAGTTCAAGTAAGATCATCACTTGAAATAAGATTGTTATAGTTATAGAAATTGAACCAAAGTTTGAATATGATTATTACCTTGTATTAGAATGATAACCTACTGTAAGAAACAAAGATTTCTTGAGGTTGGATGATCACCTTACAAGATTGGAAGTGAGCTAGCAAACTTGAAAGTATTCTTGATTTTATGTAACTAGAACTTGTAAAATTTATGAAGAACACTTAGAACTTGAAGATAGAACTTGAGAGAGATCAATTAGATGAAGAAAATTGAAGAATGAAAGTGTTTGTAGGTGTTTTTGGTCGTTGGTGTATGGATTAGATATAAAGGATATGTAATTTTGTTTTCATGTAAATAAGTCATGAATGATTACTCATATTTTTGTAATTTTATGAGATATTTCATGCTAGTTGCCAAATGATAGTTCCTACATGTGTTAGGTGACTCACATGGGCTGCTAAGAGCTGATCATTGGAGTGTATATACCAATAGTACATACATCTAAAAGTTGTGTATTGTACGAGTACGAATACGGGTGCATACGAGTAGAATTGTTGATGAAACTGAACGAGGATGTAATTTTAAGCATTTTTGTTAAGTAGAAGTATTTTGATAAGTGTCTTGAAGTTTTTCAAAAGTGTATGAATACATATTAAAACACTACATGTATATACATTTTAACTGAGTCGTTAAGTCATCGTTAGTCGTTACATGTAAATGTTGTTTTGAAACCTTTAGGTTAACGATCTTGTTGAATGTTGTTAACCCATTGTTTATTATAACAAATGAGATGTTAAATTATTATATTATCATGATATTATGATATATAATATATCTTAGTATGATGTATATACAGTTAAATATCGTTACAACGATAATCGTTACATATATGTCTCGTTTCGAAAACATTAAGTTAGTAGTCTTATTTTTACATATGTATTTCATTGTTAATACACTTAATAATATATTTACTTATCATTTAACATAATTAAACAAGTGTATCAATATCTTAATATGATTCATATGTACCTAGTAAGACGTTGTTATAACGATAATCGTTATATATATCGTATTCGAGTTTCTTAAATTAATAGTCTCATTTTTATGTATATAACTCATTGTTAAAATACCTAATGAGATACATACTTATAATAAAAACATGTTAACTATATATATAACCATATATATGTCATCGTATAGTTTTTACAAGTTTTAACGTTCGTGAATCACCGGTCAACTTGGGTGGTCAATTGTCTATATGAAACATATTTCAATTAATCAAGTCTTAACAAGTTTGATTGCTTAACATGTTGGAAACATTTAATCATGTAAATATCAATCTTAATTAATATATATAAACATGGAAAAGTTTGGGTCATTACAAAAGGTTTCCTTCTAACATCCGCGTAGCTCTTTTGCCGACTCCGGGCTGTTTTCAATCTTTGTTGAATCTGAATGACCTTGTCGGTAGTTTCCTGGATAATTTTCGGACCTGTAATCTGTTTTTCCCCCACATCACTCCAAAAATCGGAGACCTGCACTTCCTCCTATAAAGTGCCTCGAATGGTGCCGCCTCAATGCTAGAAGGATAGCTGTTGTTGTAGGAAAACTCAGCTAATGGCAGATGTCAATCCCAACTGCTTCCAAAATCAATAACACATGCTCGTAGCATGTCTTCGAGTGTCTGAATCATCCTTTCACTCTGCCCATCAGTTTGTGGATGATAGGCAGTACTTAAATCTAGATGAGTTCCCAACGCTTCGTGTAATGCCTGCCAGAATCTAGAAGTAAATCTGCTATCACGATCAGAGATAATAGAGATTGGTATACCATGTCTAGAAACAACTTCTTTCAGATATAATTGTGCTAATTTCTCTATACCATCCTCATCTTTTATTGGCAGAAAGTGTGCTGACTTAGTAAGACGATCGACTATTACCCAAATCATATCATAACCACCTGCAGTTCTCGGTAACTTAGCAATGAAATCCATGGTAATGTTTTTCCATTTCCATTCTGGGATTTCAGGTTGTTGGAGTAGACCCGATGGTTTATGATGCTCAGCTTTGACTTTAGAACAAGTCAAACATGCTCCTACATATATGGCTATATCGGCCTTCATTCATGGCCACCAAAAGTTTCTCTTGAGGTCTTGGTACATTTTCCCCGCTCTGGGATGTATTGAATATCTGGTTTTATGTGCTTCATCTAGTACCACTTTTCTCAAATCCCCATTCCTTGGTACCCAAATTCTTTCAGCTAAATACCTGGTTTCGTCTTCTCAAATATTAAGCTGTTTTTCTAATCCTTTGGGTATTTCCCTTCCAAAAGTTCCTTCCTTCAAAACCTCCTGTTGTGCCTCTTTTATTCGAGTAGTAAGATTAGTATGAATAATCATGTTCATAGCTTTTAGTCGAATAGTTTCTCTTTCCTTTCGACTCAAGGCATCGGCTACCACATTTTCTTTCCCCGGGTGGTAACGGATTTTACAATCATAATCATTTAGCAGCTCAACCCACCTACGCTGCCTCATATTTAGTTGCTTTTGATTTAAAATATGTTGGAGACTTTTGTGGTCAGTGTATATGATGAACTTGACCCCATATAGATAACGTCTCCACATCTTTAATGCAAAAACAACGACGCCCAATTCCAGATCATGTGTGGTGTAGTTTTGTTCATGAATTTTGAGTTGTCGAGAAGTATATGCAATCACCTTCTTCCGTTGCATAAGAACACACCCAAAACCCATTCTTGATGCATCGCGGTAGATAACAAAATCTTCCATTTCGTCAGGTAACGATAAAATAGATGTCGTAGTCAACTTCTTTTTCAACAATTGGAAGGCACCCTCTTGTTCGGAAGTCCATTCATACTTCTTCCCCTTATGTGTCAATGCGGTTAAAGGTTTGGCTACTCGGGAGAAATCTTGAATAAATCTCATATAATAACTGGCTAAACCCAAAATTTGACGTATTTGCGTTGGAGTTTTCGGGGTTTCCCAATTTTTGATGGCTTCGATCTTGGCGGGATCAACTTTGATTCCATTACTACTGACTACGTGGCCAAGAAATTGTACTTCATTTAACCAAAAAGCGCACTTAGAGAATTTTGCATAAAGTTGTTCTTTTCTTAACAACTCTAATACAAGTCTCAAGTGTTGTTCGTGTTCTTGGTTATTCTTCGGATAGATAAGAATGTCATCAACAAAGACAATAACAAACTTATCTAAATATGGACTACATACTCGATGCATGAGATCCATGAAAACTGTGGGTGCATTGGTTAGGCCGAATGGCATAACCATGAATTCGTAATGGCCATAACGAGTTCTGAAGACTGTTTTTGGTATATCGGCTTCTTTAACCCTCAGTTGATGATAACCCGACCTTAAGTGAATTTTGGAGTATACGCTCGAACCTTGGAGTTGATCAAATAGGTCGTTGATTCGGGGTAAAGGGTATCAGTTTTTGATGGTTACTTTGTTCAGCTCACGGTAATCGATACACATGCGAAAAGACCCATCTTTCTTTTTAACGAATAAAATTGGAGCTCCCCATGGAGACGTACTCGGTCGGATAAAACCACGTTCTAATAATTCTTGTAGCTGACTTTGTAATTCTTTCATTTCGGTGGGCGCAAGCCTATATGGAGCACGAGCTATTGGTGTGGCTCCTGGTACAAGATCTATTTAAAATTCAACGGATCAGTGTGGAGGTAGTCCCGGTAATTCGTCCGGAAACACCTCAGGAAATTCTCTTGCAATAGGAAGGTCATCGATTTTCTTTTCTTCTTTTTCAACCTTCTCGACGTGTGCTAGTATGGCATAGCAACCTTTTCTTATTAGTTTGCGAGCCTTCAAACTACTAATAAGATTTAATTTGGCATTACCCTTTTCTTCGTACACCATTAAGGGTAACCCGTTTTCTCTCGGAATGCGAATCGCCTTCTCATGACAAACAACTTCGGCTTTCACCTTGGACATCCAGTCCATTCCAATAATTACGTCGAAGCTTCCCAATTCCACCGATATTAAATCAATTGCAAACGTTTCGCTAACTAAACTAATTTTTCGATTTCGGCAAATTTTATCAACCTTAATTAGTTTACCGTTTGCTACTTCAACTATACACTTTTTATCCAAAGGCGTTAACGGGCAATTTAATTTGGCACAAAATTCTCTACTCATATAACTTCTATCGGCACCCGAATCAAATAAAACATAAGCAGGTGTATTGTTGATAAGAAACGTACCCGTAACAAGTTCCGGGTCTTCCTGTGCTTTCTCCCCATTAATGTTGAAGGCTCTCCCACGGCCTTGCCTATTTCCATTTCGGCACTGGTTTATGGTATGACCCGGTTTTCCACATCCATAGCAAACAACGCCGTTATTATTTGTTCCGGCATTATTTGCTCCTTTGTTTCTATTTGGTTCGTAGACTTCACACTTTGCTGCAATATGGCCATTCCTATTACACCTGGTACATAACTCTCTACAAAACCACTCCGGATGAAACGTATCACACCTTGGGCATATAGTTCTTTGCTTTTTGTTGTCGTTGTTGTTGTTGTTGTTGTTGTTAGGGTTATTGTTGTTGAGACGGTTGTTGTTGTTATTGTTAGGATTAAGGTTGTTGTTGTTGTTGTAGTTTTGGTTGCGGTTGTTGTTGTTGTAATTGTTATTGGAATGGTTGTTGCGGTTATTGTTGCGGTTGTTTTTGCGATTATTATTGTTGTTGGGGTGGTTGCGATTGTTGTTGTAGTTGTTGTTTTGATTGTTGTTGTTGGACTGGTGACCCTAATCACTGCTTTCCTCCCACTTTCTCTTTCCCTGTTTCATTATGGCCTCCTCGGCCGCCTCTTTCTTTATCCTTCCTGTAATTTGGCCTATCAA
Organism: Rutidosis leptorrhynchoides; assembly: GCF_046630445.1. Lineage (NCBI taxonomy): Eukaryota > Viridiplantae > Streptophyta > Magnoliopsida > Asterales > Asteraceae > Rutidosis > Rutidosis leptorrhynchoides. Next base: position 381,393,166 of record NC_092336.1, on the reverse strand, counting down.
TTTGTGGGCTATACGACTCGTTTTCTGCATTGTTGCAGGGTCGTTAGCACCTACATGCTCTTGGATTCGTTCCGGCAACCCTTTTATGAACGCTTCAATTTTTGCCTCTTCATCCTCAAATACTCCAGGACACATTAAACCAGTTCATTGAAACGTCACTCGTAGGTAATGACGTCTAACCCTTGGGTTTTCAGTGCTTTAAGCTCTTCCATGAGCTTGTTGATTTCGGTTCTGGGACGGTACTCTTCCGTCATCATGTGCTTGAAAGCGGACCATGGAAGTGCGTAGGTGGTATTCTGTCCTACGTAATCCATGTAGGAATTCCACCATGTCAAAGCAGTACCCCTGAAAGTATGTGTGGCATACTTAACTTTATCCTCTTCTGCGCAGTTGCTGATTGCGAACACGGCTTCAACCTTCTCTGTCCACCGCTTTAGTCCAACGGGTCCTTTAGTTCCTTCAAACTCATTGGGTTTGCAGGCCATAAAAGCTTTGTAGGAACATCCTACCCGGTTGCCATTGTTTCCTCCACTACTGGAACCCGATTGGTTATTGTTGTTCATTGCGTTCACCACTGCAGCCATATTTGCAACGTAAGCTTGAAGTTCTTCTGTGTTCAATTGTTGTTGTCTAGTAGCTGGAGGAGCCATTTCCTTCAAAAATAGCCGACTGAGTTAATCATATAGTATTTTAGAAGTAGCCAAAAAGTATTTTGTAGCTTAATATGAACTTATTATTATAAAAGCCTTTTCTTCATATTAGCATTTTATAACTTTAATAATGTTCACACTTAGCAGCTAACACACAAATTAACTACTAAAATTCTAATATGAAAAACTATGGTAAGTTATTACGTTACTACGTAATAATAAGTTGTAATAATAATAATAAACCTTCCATGCTTATTCTTATTATTATACAATCATAAGGAAAATTACATTGCAGATTTTCTTACAAACTTAAACACACAATATAAAACATATTTCACAATGCATGGAATACAGGATAGCTGCCGATGGTTCAAGAACGGCGAGATTTCTTAGATGTTGACGTTGTTTCTTTCTCGGCCAAACGTTTGGATTTTCGTTTGGATAGTTCTTTTTGCAATTCCTCCCAATTGGTTCTTTCGGCTAATTGTTTGGGAGCAAAACCAACAGTCGTTATACGAGCAGTCATTTTATAAACTGGTCTCTTAGGTGATTCAGGTGGATGATCACAAACATTTTGGGTCATAATAGGTTCATCGGGTTTGAGATCGGGTATAACAACCAAAGATTTTCCCAAATCACGTTGTGGTTCGGTAATTTCCACAACTTCTTCAGGATCCTCTTCTTCGGGTTCCTCTTCGGGATCTTCTTCTGGATCCTCTTCTGGAACCTCTACTGGCAATTGTGAATCTTCCCAATTTTCCCAACAATTTTTCACTTTAATGGTAGCACCAAAAGTTAACTTTTCCGTTGGTTCATAAGTCGTATGCTTTGACTCAGCCTCCGAATCACTTAATAAGTAAATGAAATCTGAATCACTAGAGATGCTTATATGATCGGATGAAGTCATCTATCACATAATAGCAGGCAGGTTAAGAGAATGATATATCTTATAATATTTATATGTTAATAATCTTATGTTTCCAATAATTATATTAAGCAATCATTTTTAAAATAATTACGGTCGAAGTCCAGACTTACTAATGCATCAAAAATCAGTTAGACACACTAATGAAAAATTTTCTGATTCTCTAAGGCCAACGCTCGGATACCAACTGAAATGCCCCGTTCATATTAATTATAAACGTTTCATATTAATTGGTTTCTTTGCAAGGTTTTGACCTCTATATGAGATATTTTTCAAATCTTGCATTCGTTTTAAAAACAACCATAACCTTTATTATTGAATAAAGGTCTTAATGATATAATTTAGATTGTCTATCAAAGACAATCTCCTCAAATAAATAAGTTTTTACACAACCCATTACAATATGATCAAATATATTACAACAAATACTCCGAATGCAAGTTTAAACAATATAAACAATTATGCCGACTCCAAATCTTGACCTTGGGTTGGCATACGATAGCGGAAGCATTTTTAATATTCACCTGAGAATAAACATGCTTAAAACGTCAACAAAAATGTTGGTGAGTCATAGGTTTAATTTCTATATAATAATCATAACATTTAATAAGCCACAAGATTTCATTTAATTAAATGCGCAGGATCATTACAACTGCAAAAATCATTCATACGATGAGTCGCCTGGTAACCGACCTTAACATAGAGTGCTTAAGATATCTGGCATCATATATTCCACTATTCAAATGTATGACAAGAACCCTTCGAAGTACTAAAGTATTTCCACTATTCAAAAATGGGGGTGGTTGGTGCCCGTAGATCTACCTTTAGGATTCGTGTCAATTAGTGTTTTTCACTAATTCTTAGGTTACCAAGCATAATAATAATAAGTACAGATATCTGGTATAACAAAACATTCGTAGAATGTAGTTCCATGAACTTGTACTTATTTTGTAAAACATTTATAAATTTTGCATGTATTCTCATCCCAAAATAATTTAGATAGTAAAAATGGGACTATAACTCACTTGTGATGATTTCTGAATAGATGGTGGTAAGACTTGGCCTTTCACAAATTCAAGAACCTAATAATAATATTCTTGTGTCAAGATATATATATAATTAATATTCCATACTTATGATACTTGTGATAATTTTAATTGTCCATTGTTAGTAGTCCAACGTTCGTAGTCCAATAGTCCAATAGTCCAACAGTATAAATATATATATAAATATAAATGCGTATATTGTGTTAGAATTCACTAACACTATAATATATTGTCTTAATATAATAAGACACATAATATGTATATTGTCTGAAGCAATCCGCGACCCATTGTATACATGTCTCAGGCTCGATCACAACTCAAAGTATATAATATTTTGGAATCCACTTCAACCCACAGCTAACTCGAGATTACTGCCAATGGTGTATAATAGTGCATTCCAATAATATATATAGAAGAAGTCAAAATGATATGTCAAAACTTTGTATACGAATCCACGGTGATCAAGTCATATATATATATATATATATATATATATATATATATATATATATATATATATATATATATATATATATATATATATATATATATATATATATATATATATTAAGACTATAATATATTGTCGTAGAACTTAATCACGACTATTATAAATTGTATTTCCATAAGTTCGGGAATAATACATGTATAAATACATGTAGGATACAAGGTAAGTTAGCTAGGATAAGGTTAGCATCCATTTTTATAAATCATGTTCGTAGCTAAAAATTAAGAAAAATATCTAATTTTGTTTTACCCATAATTTCTTCGTTACAAATCCGTTTTGAGTGATTCGAGTTGCCATGGTTTCGTATCGAACTCAACATTATTAATATTAACAGAAAAATTATAGGTTTATAGTCGAAAATACAGCTTAGGTGTCAAATAAGAGAAGATAGTCATATTCGTCTTAAGAACGACATCTTGATGACCCTTTTGAAAAACATACTTCCACTTAGAGTTTAACCATGGATTTTGTATATATTTCATATCAATATAAAATAAGATTTTTCACCAAAGGAAATCTTTTAATTCAAAGTTTAAGATAGGTTTTTAAAATTAAACCCAAAACAGCCCCCGTTCGACTAAGACGGCGTATATTCGATTTTAAGGTGTTCTTCGTGTTTACAAGTTTTATATCCTTATGTTAGCTTGATATACTGTCATAATACATGTGTTGAAGTGTTTTAAAAGTCAAGTTAGAAGGATTAAGTTTATTTGCAAACAAGTTTAGAAATAATCTAAACTATGTTCTTGTTGTTATTAGTTATAACTCAAAATAAGATAGCTATATGAATATGAATCGAATAAGATTATGAATAAGGTTACTACCTCAAATCAAATGAGTAAAGTTGCTAGAGAAATAAGGAGAATATCTTGAGTTCAAAGATACCCTTGATGGCTTGGAATTCTTGAAGTGTTCTTGATCAAGCTTTGTTATGATGATTATAACTTGGATTATGAGACCAATACTTGCTGAATTGAATGGAGGTTTGAGAGAGTGTTTGAGTATGTGTTTAGAGAGTAAAATGATGTAGTTAATTGGAATGAAATGGATGGTTATTTATCCTATATGTTGGCATTAAAATGAGGGCAACAACATAGCTCCATGGTTTGTAATTTTATGCATTTAGTCATAGTAGTTTCCAAGCCATGATTCCCACAAGTCTACATCATGTTTATACATATCTCACAACTGATTGAGGGCTGCTAAGATCAATGATTTGGTATGTATATATCCATAGTAAATACATATAGAAGCTGGGTATGATACGGGTATAAATACCGTATGAATACGAATAGGATTCTTGATAAAATTGAATGAGAAAATGAGTATAGCTATCTTTATTGAGTATAAATATATTGATATATATTATTAAGTCTTTCAAAAGTATATTAATACATATTAATACAATACATATACATACATTTTAATTTAGAAGTTATTACAACGTTAATCGTTATATATATGTATATAGTCTTGAAGTCTTTAAGTTAGTAATCTCATTTTATGTATATAACCAATTGTTATTATATATAATGAGATACTTAAATATCATTTTAACAAATCATAAGTATATATATATATATATATATATATATATATATATATATATATATATATATATATATCCATATATACATCATTATATAATTATTTCAATTTATGACGTTCGTGAATCGTCAGACAGACTGGGTGGCCAAACGTTTGTATAAAATTCATTGCAAATAACTAATTCTTAATGAGTTTGATTGCTTAACATGTTGAAAACATTAATTATGTAAATATTAATCTTCAATATATTAGCGGAAAAATCCGGGTCGTTACATAGGGTAACTCCCGAGCCTCTTGAACCAGCTCCAAAAACACTTAGGTGATAAGAAAGAGATGGTAATTCGACCATTGCTTAGCATGGTTCGGGTATAACAGATTTAGAGTTTGTGTTGGTTGCCTTGCTGGTTACATTAACCAGCTCACATGTATCATATTTTTATATAATTGTTTTTTAAAAAGTGTATATTAGTTATAGTTGATAACATAGTCAAATTTGGGATAAACTAAGCTCATATTGTGAAGCCTTATAAAGAGCTTTTGAAAACTACTTCGCCCGTTTCAATTATGTTGTCCACTATTTTTAAGATGTTTTAAATTAATTGTCTCATTCATTCATATAAATAATAATAATACCCGTACTTTATACATTATACATGGAAGATAAAATTATATACAACAATAATAACAAAACTCAATATCACATGAGTGGTGTATGAGGGAGGTGAGATGTAGACAATCCTTCTCCTATCCGAGAATAAAAACAAGTGATTTCTCCACCCAGAGTGAAATACTCTCAAAAGTATACAAAATCATCTCTCTCTATGTAAGTAACTAGATGGGGGCGAATAGTTACTTAATATTATTTTTAAAACTTTTTCGATGATCAACAAGATTTGAACAATCCTTGATCACTTTAATCAACTCAAACCAATGTGTGTCGTGTTTATGTTTGTAGTAATGCGGAATGTAAAGTAAAGAACATAAACACAAGGGTTTATACTGGTTCGGGTGGATGTTAACTAATCCACCTTAATCCACTTCCCGATTCACTAATCGGGAGTTTTGCTTCACTAAGCACTTTTCTCCAAATCCGGTGGAGATCCGATTTACAAGTCTTGTACTTCTGCTTAGACAACAAACTTAATCCTTCTATCCCTTTGAAAGATTACCTCTAACTTAGATCAACTTGTCTTCACCTTGAATAAGTATTAATTCCTAATGGAATTAATCAACTCTCTAGTTCCCTTTAAGGAAGATGACAGCTAAGCTAGCATATGCTTCTAGTTACAAAGTATAAGACTCACCCTTTCTAGTGATGACAATCCTAAGACAATTCTAAGGATTAATACAACACTATGTAAACTCACAAAGATAGTAATTTGATAGTAAGTTTACAACCCCTTCTATAAGCTATGAGATTGTAGAACTTCTCTTGCTAATCATAAAGACATGTATATAAGTTACGTTCTTGTGATTCTCTGATGATTTTGAGTTGAAGCATGCAAGAGGTCTAAGTCTTCAAAGTTCTCCAAGTCTTGCTATTAATATGGAAAGATAAAAAAATATAGTCCTTACTGCGGCTGGGACCACGGTCGACCGTAGGTCGACCGCACGCGGTCTAGTCCAAAACTTCTATCCATTATATAGCATTTTAAATAAGTTTTGAACTTTAATCTTTGGACTCTTTACTTCATTTAATATCTGCAAAAGATACCCAATATCCTATATAATGGTGTATCCTAGGGGATACACACATAAAAACACCATTTTTATACAGAAAAATGGATCAAAGAGCACAAAAGATAATAATATTTAGCGGTTTTTATCATTTGCCGTCCAGCGTTTAGCAGGCCGCCCAGCATCAAGCGTAAGCCCTACAGGCAGCTTCAATGCTTAAGCCCTTTTACTAGGCGCGTGAACAGCACGCAGCCACGTTAGCACACTCCACCGACCTTCCGGATACTTCGCGTAAAAGAACTATTCAGCTATTGACACATGATCTCGAGAATTTCGGACATTCTACGCCTATAAATAGACCTCCTGGGTCACCACATTTCACATCTGAACTTCAGTCGGAGAGAAGTACACTTTCTCTCCCACACAGTTCTTTCTCACTCTAAAACATTAACCGCTTAGCAGTAGAACGCTATACGGATCAATTACAGATTGATTCACAGTTTAATTGAGGCCACCCCACGGATCTTTCATCCGTGTTCCGTGTCAATAGGGATTATTTCCCAAGGGCAAACATCAATCAACATAAAATCATTTTACGCTAGGCGGATAGTGTCCTGTACTGGTACCTTACACCCGCTATACGGAAAATCGTACCAACAAATAGCGCCACCCGTTCTAAAGGATCACTCAACTCTCAAGAGCACCAAAAGGCGTAATCGTAAGATAACACCTATTGAAGCAAACATGATACACTCATGGCAAACTGAACAATGGAGGAAAGCAGAAGCATTAGAAGATTGGAAGCAGGAATTGATTGCTTTTTCTTTCATGTTTAATACCAATCCATTTATGCCCCTGTAGTGATTGAAGCCCAAATAAAAAATTGTTTTATTGGAGGAATATATACTGATACAGGAGCAGGAGCATATATCATGTATGAGCATTGTTTTGTACAATTACCAGAAAGAGTTAAGGAGAAGTTGAAAGACACGTTTGTTCCCTTAGCAAGTTTTGCTAATGATCCGTCATGGTCAGAAGGAAATATAGTTTTAGAAGTAGTATTGGGAAAAACACCATTTAAACGAACAGATCGTATTGCATTTTTAGTTTTCAAAGAGAATTCACAGTATAATGTCATTTTAGGTCGATCTGCTATGATGACATTTGGAGCTGTAACCTCCATGGTGCACGGAATGATGAAATTTCCCACACCGACTGGCATCGCCATGCTATACGCTGAACGGAAAAGAGCAATAGAATGTGTATAAATAAACAGAATGGTAGTCAATCCAATTGTTCATGAAGATGGAACAGTGTCACCAAATCCAGAATTCCCAGATCAGAAAATTATTATTGGAAACACAATAGCAAAAGAAACAAAGGAAAAACTTAACAAAATTTTAGCAACCAATTTAGATGTTTTTGCGTGGCAAGATTCTGATATGACTGGAGTACTACGTCATATAGCTGAACATAAGCTCGGTGTGAATCCAAATATCCCACCAGTATGTCAAAAGAAAAGAGGCATGGCCCCAGATCGAACTAAATTTCTCAAGGAAGAAGTTAAAAAATTAGTGGATGTTGGGATATTAAGGGAAGTAAAATACCATACATGGGTAGCAAATCCAGTGATGGTTAGAAAGCCAGATAACTCATGGAGGATGTGTGTAGATTTCACATATATAAATAAAGCATGTCCAAAGGACAATTACCCTTTACGAGAAATCGATTGGAAAGTGGAGTCCGTCAGCGGATATCAATTTAAATCTTTTTTAGATGCATTCAAGGGATACCATCAAATTCTTATGGCAATACGGGATCAAGATAAAACAACATTCCACACACCAGATGGAATTTTTTGTTACATCATGATGCCTTTTGGATTAAAGAATGCAGGAGCAACTTATCAGCGTGTGATTGATAAAGCGTTTAAAGATCAAATAGGTTGGAATGTGGAAGCATATGTTGATGATATTGTTATCAAGAGTCATACAGAAGAAATTATGCTCAGAGATACTCTTGAAACATTTGAATCACTACGAAGAGTCAATATGAAGTTGAATCCCAAGAAGTGTACATTTGGTGTGGAAGAAGGTAAATTTTTAGGTCATATTGTCACAGAGAGGAATTAAGGCTATTCCAAAAGAGATTCAAGCAATTGAAGGTATGGTATCTTTAGAAACAAAGAAAGAAGTACAAAGCTTGAATGGAAGATTGGCAGCCTTAACAAGGTTTTTATCAAGAGCGGCAGATCAATCACTACCATTTATGAATGTTTTAAAAAGTTGTTTGAACAAAAAGGATTTTATGTGGACGGAAGAGGCTGAAATAGCTTTTCAAGATAGTAAATGGCTCTTAAAAGAATTGCCTACTCTAACCACACCGATAGCAGGGGAAACGCTAATTTTGTATCTGGCAGCATCAGCAGAAGCCATTAGCTTAGTTTTAATCGCAGAACGAAATGGGGTACAAATGCCAATATATTTTGTCAGTAAAAAATTGCAGCAAAGTGAAGTTAACTACCCGCCAATTGAGAAATTGGTATATGCTTTAACACACACAGCTAGACAACTCAGACGTTATTTTCAAGCACATTCAATTCTCGTTCTGACAGATCAACCAATAAAGCAAATTTTGAAGCATCCGGAGTCATCAGGACGTCTAGCAAAATGGGCAATTGATTTGGGAGATTATGAAATAAATTTCTCACCACGACATGCAGTTAAAGGTCAAATTCTGACAGATTTTCTTTTAGAAACAATAGAAAAGGTAGATTATTTACAAGATGTCAGAAGCAGTAATTGCATGTGGGAATTGCACACTGATGGTGCATCAAGTGAGGAAGGTGTTGGTGCAGGATTAGTGCTTACCAGTCCAGAAGGGGAAGAACATACATATGCACTAAAATTTTGTTTTTATGCATCCAATAACGAAGCAGAATATGAGTCATTGCTTTTCGGCCTCCGCATAGCGTCTGAGATGGGAATAAAGCATCTGCGTGCATATGTAGATTCTTAGATTGTAGCACAACATGTTAACGGAGCATTTGAAGTGAAGGATATCTCAATGAAACGATATTTGAAGTTGGTTGAGAAAATTTCAGAAAATTTCGAAACTTTGGAAGTTGTGCAAATATCAAGAAAAAAAATAAAAAGGCAGATGTTTTAAGCAAGTTAGCAACGCTAACTTTGATCACTTGCATAAGAAAGTTTTGGTGGAAGTTTTTAAGGATAAATCAATTGATGAAAAAGTGGTAGTGGCAACAGTTGAGGAGGGAGGACCGTGTTGGATGACTCCCTATGTGAAGTATTTGCAGGACGGAACACTGCCACCTGATGTCACGGAAGCAAGATGGATAAAGGTAAGTTCTTCGCTTTACGTCTTGGAAAATGGGGTGCTTTATAGAAAATCCTTCAGTGGTCCAAATTTAAGGTGTTTAACACCACATCAAGCAATAGATGGGGTAAAAGAGATGCACGAAGGTTTGTGTGCACAGCATTCTGGTTATAGAACTATGGTTGGACGAATAATGTGTGACAACACGTCTTAATCCATCTGGACGAAGTCATCAACATTTGGTCCCATTGCGAAGTACTGTCCTAAATATGCCATGAAAGAGTCTAAGTAATATCTTTAATATGAGCAAATGCACAGCCGAAGATTTCTTTCATACCTGAGAATAAACATGCTTAAAAGTGTCAACCAAAAGGTTGGTGAGTTCATAGGTTTATCATAATAATCATTTCAATATTTTTAATAGACCACAAGATTTCAAATTCATAAATAAGGTGTAGGTCTGCTCACTGCTGAAAATTCATTCATACGAATTGAACACTTGGTAACCGACATTAACAAAATGCATCTAGAATATCCCCAAAACAGAATCCTCTCGTCTGTATTAATAAAATTGAAGTATTAAAGCAGTTCAAATTCTCTGACTGGGGCTTGTTAGTGCCCATAGATCTATCTTTAGGATTCGCGTCAATTAGGGGCCAGTTCCCTAATTCTTAGGCTACCAAGATAAAAGGGCGATATCCGGTATAATAATCCAATCGTAGAATGTAGTTTTAAATACTTGTGTCTATTTCGTCAAACATTTATAAAAGCGCATGTATTCTCAGTCCCAAAAATATATATTGCAATAGCATGTCTATTTCATCAAGTATATATACTAACATATAATCGTAATCGAACAAATTTATGTATTATTATTAGTGATATAAATTATATCCTTTAATAATTCCTTTATTAAGATAATTTCTTATTAAAGTAGTTCAATAATTCATATAATTATAATATATTATTCATGAAAATAATAACTTACATTAAGGTTTTTAAAATATATATTTATATATTAATTGATATATTTATATATAACTTAATTAATATCATTTTAATAATAAAAATATAATGCTATATAATATTAGTATTATTGTAATGTGTTTTTATATATATATAAAATATCTATTTTGTAATAATACAAATAAGAATGATAATAATAATAATGATAGTAATAATACTAATAATATTAATGTTAATTTTTAATAATAACTTTAATAAAATGATCATTTTACTAAAAATGATTCATTTAATAATAATATAGTTGTAATAATAATAATAATAATAATAATAATAATAATAATAATAATAATAATAATAATAATAATAATAATAATAATAATGATGATATTAGTAGTAAAAATGATAATAATAACAATAATATAGTTGCAAAAATAATACTTTTTAATAATAAAAATACTAATAATGATAATAATAATAATAATGTTATTATTAATAATAATACTTATAATAATAATAATAATAATAATAATAATAATAATAATAATAATAATAATAATAATAATAATAATAATAATAATAATAAAATCAATCATAATAGAAATTTATAAAAATAAAATAAAAAAATAATAATTATACCACAAGTGAAAATTGGGCTTGTGAACTCATTTGTTACTGGGTTAAAAAATGTCTTGCTAGCATTAGGCCTTTCCTTTATAACCCATTAAACCTGTACAGCTCGTTCCCTTAAACCTCGACCTTTAACAGCTTCGCTAGGTTTAGGATTCATAACAGAAACCTATAGCAACCGGCAAGTCGATTCATCATCATCGTATCATCACAATCATCATCATTAACATACGCGTTCATATCATCTTCATCTTATTGATATAAGATCATCGAGCATCCTCCACTCATCATCATCATTACTCGATAAACGAAAAAAATAAATATAGCAGTAGCAAAAGCTGCACGAAGAAGGAAAAGATAAAGTGTAGCAGCAGTGGGTCAAAAAAAATACGATGGTTTTGGTGTTTTTGAGTGATATAATATGATATGATGATGGTAGTGGTTATGAGGATTCGAAACACAGGAGTATTAATATAGAAGCAGCAATATCGAACAAAAGGGTATTCGATTATCATCTTGTACATCACCATCAACGATCCTCATCTTCATTCAATCTTCTACAATGAATACCATCGCCTTTAATTTTACTGTTCATTGTCTTCTTAAATGGGTTTCGATATTTTTTTGTTTTGAGATGGACTGAATATAGAAACAGGAAATATAATAGCAGGTTTTAGTGGTTTGTGGTTTCTGGTTTGGTTTCAAAACAGCAGGTATACAGCAGTTTAGTGATCGAGGTTTGATATGCTTTTCAAATGGAAATAGTGAGCACAAGAACGAGTAATAGCAGCAATAAAAGAAAAAATAATATAGCATATTAAGTGGTGGTTCTTCGATGGTACAAAAATGGAAAAGGGAGAGGAAGAGATAGATAGAGAGAAGTGGTTGTGGTTGTTTACAGCTGCGACAACAGCAGCCTTGAGCAACAGCAGTCTGAGTGATATTGGTTGGTTGAAGGGGTTGCTCACAGTTGGAATTGGTTGTCAAAGTGGTGATTGTGGTGGTACGGTGTTCATGGTGGTGGCCGAATGTGATTGATGGGAGGTTTGTTTCATCGAGCAAGAGCACGAAAAAAATGCAATGGGTTTGTTGAAGATGGCGGTGGTTGTAGCTGGTGGTGTAAGGTGGTGATTCACAACCGCGAAACCGAAGTTAGTAGCGTGATCAAGTGGTCGATGGTGGTTGTTTAAAGGGTTGTCGATGGTTTATATACATATATATTTCATTTATAAGCATGTATATATATAATATACATGCTCCACTTGTGAGGAAGAAACAAAGACAATCAGTGACAATAATTCAAAGCACAGTAACCTCAAATAGTAAATCAAATAGTATAGCAGCCGGATGATTGGATTTTTCTATGTCGACATCCAATTATATCGTGTCCACTGCTAAACAGTTACGGATAAATTTAATCAGAAAAATCCCATATTTTAAAATTAATTCCATTATTTATTTCGGTCATTACCTGTATAAAATCTGATCAAAAAGGTTCGTTAACTATTTGTTTTCTGTTCCAATTACTATGTACGGAGTACTAAAATTTAAACTAAAAGGGTAAAAATATTTTTAACAAACCTAAAATCTTCGTAATAAATTTACAGTCCAACTTTTATCTTAATCCTTCATATATATATGTATTAGATCTATATGAACACTAACGAAATGTCAGCCAAGTATTACAATTGTTTACTATTTAAGCTCGAAATCATTTATATTCAATATACTTTTATATATATATATGGATTCATTATAATAATAAACTTTATTATATTGATTATTATTTTATATTCTTAATTCCAACAATTAATAATTTATTAATGTATTTTTATATATAATTATTTATATCTAATTATATTTATATACATATCTAATGTTCATGAATCGTCAGAAATGGTCGAAGGGTAATTGCATATATGAAAACAGTTCAAAATTTTTGAGATTCAACCTAACTGACTTTGCTTATCGTGTCAAAAATATTAAATCATATCGAGAGTTTGATTTAAAATTAGTCAAAATTTTCCGGGTCATGACAGTACCTACCCGTTAAAGAAATTCCGTCCCGAAATTTGATCGAGGTCATCATGGCTAACACTAAAAATATTTTCATGACGAATATGAGTTGATAAATAGAGTTTTTTCATTATTGATTAATATAGATAAAACGATTCGATTACGTGAAGCGTGCAAGTGAAGCTGTCACAAAAGATTGAGATAGAAATTTAACTTTTGACGTAGTCATGGTGGATTTCCGGAATTCCAGGGATTTAAGAAAATCTTAGAAATCTATATCAGATTCTATTCTTCGGTAATTAAGGAAATTAGGATCTTCTTCAATTAAATGCGGTAATCTGCCTCGATTGTTATGCCTGATATTTCATTATAAATTAACCTCTTATGTTCCATTATTTTCACCCTTCCTATACTTTCTTCCTCACTTCATACTTTTAAAAGATTGTGAGAATGCTTAATCCAGTTCTAATCCTTGATATTTTCCTAACTATCGCATCTGTCATTCTTCTTTTTCATCTTCCACCAGAGGAATCTGTTTAGTTCTACTATTACCTTGGGGTTATAGTGTTTCTAATTCTCCCATGTCTTTATATTGCTATACGCATTGATATACACGGTTTGTAATTCTGTGTTGTTGTCGTGCTTATATTTTCCTTTGTATTTCGGAGCTCCATGCTTTTGTTTTCTCTTCTTGATTTTAAGTAGAGTAAGTAATCATTTAGAATTCATAGGTATAAAGTTTAGATTGAACATAACTAATGTTCTAAAAATAAGTTGTGATAGCACGATCTGATTTGTTAAATTACCAGAAATCACGGAAGAGATAGAAATATCAAGAAAATACTTTATTGATATGTTTAGAAGTTAAATAGAATGGAAGAGTTATGTCACATGGCACATGATGACGGTATTGTCTGTGAATTATCACGTTCCATTAGAAATTCAGCATGACTTACTGTAATATAATCACGTTGGCAGAGCGTCATTATATTGTACTAACTATTGCTTCAACTCCCAATACTTCTCCAGAAATCATTCATAATTTAAACTCGAAGGTTATAGAATTTAGAAACTAAAACAGTTTCTTTTATGATGTAATATAGATAGCACGGAGAGATAAATAATTTCGAACAAGAATACTTATGAAAATATCCTCAGAAATATCGAAGATATTTATGATGATATTTTGGAATTTCTAAGATTGAAGGTTACTGAAGAAAATTCTTCCGCAAGGATTTAGAATAATTAAGGAGCAAGATATTCGCTAGAGATTTCGTCAGGTACTGAATCGTCTGGATTCGTTAAGTTCAGGTTTAATCCTGGTAATTTGTCCACAACCTCCTTCATATTTCTGCATAATCCGCTTTCCAGTATCAATTTTCTATTGAGTATTTTCAACACTCTATTCTTTATCATCAAAATTTTGGCCACTAAGACCATCTACAGTTTTGCTGCTTCATCAGCATTCAAAGTCATCATAACTGAATCATTGGTTATCAATCCGAGGTGTTTCAAGAATTTCGAAGGATTTGAACGCAGGTTGTAATTGTCAAGATACAAAAGATTGTTTAAGATGAAATCAAGTGGCAAACTTAAAAATTATTTAACTGTAGTAGATGTAACTTATTAACAATATTTTAAGTCAAAATGTTGTAATTAATATTTCCTACTCTTATAATACTTTTTAATTGTCCAAGGTTAGTAGTCCAATGTTAGTAGTCCAATAGTCCAATAGCCCAATAGTTCAATATATAATTTAATTAATGAAAATGTATCGTGACCCATTGTATACATGTCTCAGACTTGATCACAACCCATAGTATATATATTATTTTAGAATTAACCTCGACCCATTATATGCTAACTCGAGCATTACCGCATATAGTGTCTTATGGGTTATTCAAAATAATATATATAGATGATGTCAATATGATATGTCAAAACATTGTATACGTGTCCCGATTTATCCGACGATATTTAAAGTGCGTAAAATAAATAACAGTAATTAAATGATGATAAATAAAATTACGATTATTAAAATTGTGATAATTAAAATTGCGATAAATAAATTGCGATAATTAAAATTGCGATAATTAAAATGACAATAAACAAAATGTAATAAGGAAATACTCATAACGGTTATAGGAACAGTTAGCTAGGAACAGTTAGCTAAGATTTCTTTAGTATAGATTTAAAATTTTACGTAGTTAATTAATTGGTTACTAATCAATTTTATTTTGTCCATTACTTTCTTCATTATGCCACTTGTCAAATCTTGACTTGAATTCAGATTTGTCAATTTCCGAATATGTAATTGAATGAAAATGGTTGTTCTTCGGTGAACGGATACATATATTTGTGGATGCAAATAGGATAATAAATAACTGTTGAATCAGATTTGAAGAATGTACAGTGTAACTTATTAATGTGAAATCTAAATATTTCTCTGGTATTACCTACCCGTTAAAATATTTTCACGATTAACAGTTTATACAAAAAAAAAAATTAATTACAATCTTTATGAAAATATACTTACATATATATTTTCTTCAGATGTAATCAAGGATTTAATGAATTAATATGATATTAATCTCATTCGATTTACGATTAGAACTAAAATATAAAATCTCTAAAACATTAGAGATTACATAATCGTCATGTAAAACGAAGATAAATGATGTAGAAAGATATGTAGAACGAAGATTGTTGATGTATAACACGATGTAGAACGATGGTTATGCTCGAGATATAGATTGTGATGTTGAGGCATGTGATGTTGAGGCTTGTTATGCGGATGTTGTTGTTAGTGGTACTGGTGCTGTCGGTGATGATGTTGGTTGTACTGTTGGTGTCGGTGATGCTGCTGGAATTTGTAAGTTTTGCACCATATTCTCCAAAGCCAATACTCGGGCGCGAAGCTAGTTGATTTCTTCTATTACCCCGGGATGGTTGATGGCCAGAACGAGCGGATGAATAAGGTTTTGAATTGTAGAGATTATGTAATCGTCGCGAGCTATCTGGGAAATGAGGGTGAAAATGGTGTTTCGGATTGGTTCATCGGTGAGTGCTTCAGGTTCTTCGCCAAGTGGGAAATTTGGTTGGTGGTAAGGATCACCTTCTTCTCGTCTCCATTGATTAAGTCGACTAAAAACCCATCCCCAATTCATCCAGAATTGATGATGGCTGATTGGTTAATCCAATCCAGTTACACTGCTTTCGGTGCTCGAGTGAAAATCCATATCGAAATAGCTGTCGGAATCCGGGGAATTTGAACTAGTTGCGAGTTCCATCTTGTAGGGTTAGGTAAAGGATTTTTCGATATGAAATGATTTTCGGATATCGGATGATATTCTAATTGCATAGAATACCTATATATAGTACAGAAAATCTCGTAGATCACGGAGGGACTTTCGGAAGCTGTCAGGCAAAGTTTATAGTAACAGATATGCTAAGATATGAATCTGTCTATACACTATCTACACAATAAATGCAGTAAGGCGTGTCTAGACTTAGGAATGATAAGTACGTAATTTTCCACTAGGAATGATAAACAAAACTTATAATATGCAGCTAAGGTCGAAGTCCAGAATTGCTAATGCATCCTAACGACTATCAGTTAGACACACTAATGCAAGACCTGGTTCGCTAAGACCACCGCTCTGATACCAACTGTGATAACACGTCCTAATCCATCTGGACGAAGTCATCAACATTTGGTCCCATTGTGAGGTAGTGTCCTAAATATGCCATGAAAGACTCCAAGTAATATCTTTAAAATGAGCAAATGCACAGCAGAAGATTTCTTTCATACCTGAGAATAAACATGCTTAAAAGTGTCAACCAAAAGGTTGGTGAGTTCATAGGTTTATCATAATAATCATTTCAATATTTTTAATAGACCACAAGATTTCAAATTCATAAATAAGGTGCAGGTCTACTCACTGCTGAAAAATTCATTCATACGAATTGAACACTTGGTAACCGATATTAACAAAATGCATCTAGAATATCCCCAAAATAGAATCCTCTCATCTGTATTAATAAAATCGAAGTACTAAAGCAGTTCAAATTCTCTGACTAGGGCTTGTTAGTGCACATAGATCTATCTTTAGGATTCGCGCCAATTAGGGGTCAGTTCCCTAGTTCTTAGGCTACCAAGCTAAAAGGGCGATATCCGGTATAATAATCCAATCGTAGAATGTAGTTTTAAATACTTTTGTCTATTTCGTCAAACATTTATAAAAGTGCAAGTATTCTCAGTCCCAAAAATATATATTGCAATAGCATTTAAAAAGGGAGCAAATGAAACTCACAATACGATATTTTGTGGCAAAATATGCATACAACTGAACTGAATAATGTAGGGTTGGCCTCGGATTCACGAACCTATATCAAGTATATATATTAACATATAATCGTAATCGAACAAATTTATGTATTATTATTAGTGACATAAATTATATCCTTTAATAATTCCTTTATTAAGATAATTTCTTATTAAAGTAGTTCAATAATTCATGTAATTATTATATAGTATTCATGAAAATAATAACTTACATTAAGGTTTTTAAAATATATATTTATATATTAATTGATATATTTATATATAACTTAATTAATATCATTTTAATAATAAAAATATAATGATATATAATATTAGTATTATTGTAATGTGTTTTTATATATAAAAAAATATCTATTTTGTAATAATACTAATAAGAATGATAATAATAATGATAGTAATAATACTAATAATATTAATGTTAATTTTTAATAATAACTTTAATAAAATGATCATTTTACTAAAAATGATTCTTTTAATAATAATAATATAGTTGTAATATTAATAATGATACTAGTAGTAAAAATGATAATAATAACAATAATATAGTTGTAAAAATAATACTTTTTAATAATAACAATACTAATAATGATAATAATAATGTTATTAATAATAATAATACTTATAATAATAATAATAATAATAATAATAATAATAATAATAATAATAATAATAATATAATAATAATAATAATAATAATAATAATAATAATAATAATAATAATAATAATAACATCAATCATAATAGAAATTTATAAAAAAAATAAAAAAAATAATAATTATACCACAAGTGAAAATTGGGCTTGTGAACTCATTTGTTACTGGGTTAAAAATTTTCTTGCTAGCATTGGGCCTTTCCTTTATAACCCATTAAACTTGTACAGCTCGTTCCCTTAAACCTCGACCTTTAACAGATTCTCTAGGTTTAGGATTCATAACAGAAACCTATAGAAACTGGCAAGTCGATTCATCATCAGCGTATCATCACAATCATCATCATTAACATACGCGTTCAAATCATCTTCATCTCATCGATATAAGATCATTGAGCATCATCCACTCATCATCATCATTACTCGACAAACGAAAAAATAAATATAGTGGTTGCAAAAGCTGCACGAAGAAGGAAAAGAAAAAGTGTAGCAGCAGTGGGTCAAAAAAATACGATGGTGTTGGTGTTTGAGTGATATAATATGATATGATGATGGTAGTGGTTATGAGGATTCGAAAAATAGGAGTATTAATATAGCAGTAGCAGTATCGAACAAAAGGGTATTCGATTATCATCTTGTACATCACCATCAATGATCCTCATCTTCATTTTATCTTCTACAATGAATACCATCACCTTTAATTTTACTGTTCATTGTCTTCTTAAATGGGTTTCGATATTTTTTTTGTTTTGAGATGGACTGAATATAGAAACAGGAAATATAATAGCAGGTTTTAGTGGTTTATGGTTTCTGGTTCGGTTTCAAAACAGAAGGTATACAACAGTTTAGTGATCGAGGTTTGATATGCTTTTCGAATGGAAATAGTGAGCACAAGAACGAGTAATAGCAGCAATAAAAGAAAAAATAATATAGCGTATTAAGTGGTGGTTCTTTGATGGTACAAAAATGGAAAAGGGAGAGGAAGAGATAGATAGAGCGAGAAGTGGTTGTGGTTGTTTACAGCTGCAACAACATCAGCCTTGAGTAGCAGCAGTCTGAGTGATATTGGTTGGTTGAAGGTGTTGCTCACAGTTGGAATTGGTTGCCAAAGTGATGATTGTGGTGGTACGGTGTTCATGGTGGTGGCCGAATGAGATTGATGGGAGGTTTGTTTCATCGAGCAAGAGCATGAAAAAATGCAATGGGTTTGTTGAAGATGGCGGTGGTTGTAGCCGGTGGTGTAAGGTGGTGATTCACAACCGCGAAACCGAAGTTAGTAGCGTGATCAAGTGGTTGATGGTGGTTGTTCAAAGGGTTGTCGATGGTTTATATACATATATATTTCATGTATAAGCATGTATATATATAATAAACATGTTCCACTTGTGAGGAAGAAACAAAGACAATCAATGACAATAATTCAAAGCACAGTAACCTCAAATAGCAAATCAAATAGTATAGCAGTCGGATGATTGGATTTTTCTGTGTCGACATCCAATTATATCGTGTCCACTGCTAAACAGTTACGGATAAATTTAATTCAGAAAAATCCCATATTTTAAAATTAATTCCATTTATTTATTTCGGTCATTACCTGTATAAAATCTGATCAAAAAGGTTTGTTAATTATTTGTTTTATGTTCCAATTACTATGTACAGAGTACTAAAATTTAAACTAAAAGGGTAAAAATATTTTTAACAAACCTAAAATCTTCGTAATCAATTTACAGTCCAACTTTTATTTTAATCCTTCATATATATGTATTAGATCTATATGAACACTAACGAAATGCCAGCCAAGTATTACAATTGTTGACTATTTAAGCTCGAAATCATTTATATTCAATATACTTTTATATATATATATATATATATATATATATATATATATATATATATATATATATATATATATATATATATATATATATATATTCATTATAATAATAAACTTTATTATATTGATTATTATTTTATATTCTTAATTCCAACAATTAATAATTTATTAATGTATTATTATATATAATTATTTATATCTAATTATATTTATATACATATCTATTATTCGTGAATCGTCGGAAATGGTCGAAGGGTAATTGCATATATGAGAACAGTTCAAAATTTTTGAGACTCAACCTAACTGACTTTGCTTATCGTGTCAAAAATATTAAATCGTATCGAGAGTTTGATTTAAAATTAGTCGAAATTTTCCGGGTCATGACAGTACCTACCCGTTAAAGAAATTTTGTCCCGAAATTTGATCGAGGTCATCATGGCTAACACTAAAAATGTTTTCATGACGAATATGAGTTGATAAATAGAGTTTTATCATTATTGATTAATATAGATAAAAATATTCAATTATGTGAAGCGTGCAAGTGAAGCGGTCACAAAAGATTGAGATAGAAATTTAACTTTTGATGTAGTCATGGTGGATTTCCGGAATTCTAGGGATTTAAGAAAATCTTAGAAATCTATATCAGATTCTATTCTTCGGTAATTAAGGAAATTAGGATCTTCTTCAATTAAATGCGGTAATCTGCCTCGATTGTTATGCCTGATATTTCATTATAAATTAACCTCTTACGTTCCATTATTTTCACCCTTCCTATACTTTCTTCCTCACTTCATACTTTCAAAAGAATATGAGAATGCTTAATCCAGTTCTAATCCTTGATATTTTCCTAACTACCGCATCTGTCATTCTTCTTTTTCATCTTCCACTAGAGGAATTTTTTTATTTCTACTATTACCTTGAGGTTATTGTAAGACCCTAATAATAATTGTACATCAGTGTAATTATGGTACATGAAGTGTGGATACCTTTGTATATTAAAACAGAGGTCAGAGAACGAACTGGGCTGGGTGCGCTCAGCGCACACTCAGGGGTGCGCCTGGCGCACTCCTCACTGCAGTCGGGTTCTGTTTGTTTTATTCAGATATTTTGATAGGCATTTTGGTAATTTCACTTGTGGACGAGTTGGAGGCTAGTAGGTCAGATCTTGGGGTATTATTCACTCCATTTTCAACAACCTTATCTTCTTTACTTTAATTTTGGAGAGAGAGTGTGATTTTTTGAGTGAGAAAGCTTAAATCCAAGAGGAAGAAGTTGTTCTCGGGCCAAAGTGCGGGTATTAAAGTCATTCATCTACTCACTAGCTACGTTGTGGTTGTAGTGGTAAGCTCTAATCTTGTTTTCCTTACTTTAATTTTGGGTAGGGTTAGGGTTTGGGTAAATGAAGAACATAAAACCCATATTTGTTGATTTTGGGTGTTCTTGGGTAAGATGGAGTCATGAAGACTCAATGGTAACTAACCTAGGGTTTCAAAGTGTTAATTGATGTTTATGAGTCCTAATTGGTTAGTTAATGAAAGGACCCATTCATATACATTATAAACGATTCACAATAGTTGATTACATCGCGAGGTATTTGACCTCTATATGATACGTTTTACAAACATTGCATTCGTTTTTAAAAGACAAACTTTCTTTACATCAAAAATTGACGGCATGCATACCATTTCATATTACATCCAACTATAATTGACTTAATATTAATCTTGATGAACTCAACGACCCGAATGCAACGTCTTTCAAAGTATGTCATGAATGACTCCAAGTAATATCCTTAAAATGAGCTAATGCACAGCGGAATATTTCTTTAATACCTGAGAATAAACATGCTTTAAAGTGTCAACCAAAAGGTTGGTGAGTTCATTACTTTATCATAATCAATTATTTCTGTAATAGTAATAGACCACAAGATTTCAGTTTCTATAAATATCCGTACACTCGCAAGTGTATAAAAGTATTCTATAAGTTGTAGGCACCAGGTAACAAGCCTTAACGTTCATGTTTTACCCTCTGAAGTACACCAGATCAGGTGTGTTTAATATAACTTCGAAGTACTAAAGCATCCCATAGTCAGGATGGGGTTTGTCAGGCCCAATAGATCTATCTTTAGGATTCGCGTCTACCATACATAGACAAGTAGTCTAATGTTACCAAGCTAAGGGTATATTTCTGGTTTAAACCCACATAGAATTTGTTTTAGTACTTGTGCCTATTTCGTAAAACATTTATAAAACAGCGCATGTATTCTCAGCCTTAAAATATATATTGCAAAAGCAATTAAAAAGGGAGCAAATGAAACTCACAATACTGTATTTCATAGCAATTATGTATATGACGACACTGAACAAGTGCAGGGTTTGTCTCGGATTCACGAACGTATCAATATTGTGATTCAATATTGCAGGAAAGTACGTAGACGCAACGAAAATGATAAACGTTAGGTTGACCCCACGAGCAATACCCTCGATCAATACCCATAACCTCCATAGCTATAACCCATAATTTCCTTAGTTCTATCCCGTTTGAAAACTTATTTTGAAATCGTCTGAATATAACTCCGTCGTAGGATTTTATGTACACTAATAATATCTTGAAATAATACTAAGTAAATATATATATGTAATTCGATTGAGAGAGTTTAGAGAAATATATTTTTAAGTTTCTATGAAATAATGAAACCTATTGAATTCTATTTATAATAGATTTTTGAATTATTAAAGTGAATTATTAAAGTATGAATTATTAAAGTAAATTATTAAAGTATGAATTATTAAAGTGAATTATTAAAGTATGAATTATTAAAGTGAATTATTAAAGTATGAATTATTAAAGTAAATTATTAAAGTGAATTATTAAAGTATGAATTATTAAAGTTAAAGTAAAGTAAAAGTAAAGTAAAGGTAAAGTCAAAGTATAGTAATAGTATAAAACTATGTACGTATAATACGCGTATAAATATATATAATATTAATTTAAATCGTTATATATATTTAATAAAATAAAATATAAATATCGTTATCTTTATCATACTGGTTAAGTAATGAGTTGTCAAAAGTGGTTCGAGATATTTATAAAAGATATATACGTTTTAATAATAAAGTTCTTTTTAAACTGAAAACGTTTTTTTTTTTACTTTTGAAACTAAATCAAATAAATATGATAGTTTTGTTTTCCAAAACTAAATATATTTAAGAATCATTTTGTTAAAAGGTTAATATAATAGAAATCGTTATATCAAAAAAAAAATTTAGAAAAGTAGAATTATATATATTCATAATAGGTTTCAAGTTTTTAAATTATAGTCAGTTGGTGAAGCATGGGATAAAGTCCAAAGGTTAAATAAACGTATGAAATTATCTTAATGAAAAATGTCGAGTTACTTAACTTGTTGATATTCAACATCTAAGTTATTTACACTCCACGTTCTTATTTTCATATTAAATAAAATGAAAGTTAACAAAGTTATCTTATCAAGGTCACAAGGAAAATATTATAAAACATGCCTTGGAAATTAAACAGGAATTTCCACTAACCCTTGTCTAGTTCTCGTTAATTGACACATTTGTTCTTACTTATAAATCACTTTACCATTTTCCGAATGTTGTTAAAAAGAATAGATTTCTTAAATTACAGTGGACCTCATAACATAGGCACGTAATCATATCATAATTTATCTGATAATTCAATCATTTGATATTATCTCTTAATTCTGTCGATAAGTATATCGAAACAAATACGTTCATGTAAAGTATCATATATCTAATACTTTGTTAATGTTTTCAGTTAATATTATATATTATATATACATATCTATATACACATAATTGTTCGTGAATTGTTGAACACGGTCAAAGGGTAATTGATTACATGAATGTAGTTCCAAACTTTTTGAGATTCAACATTACAAATTCTGCTTATCGTGTCTGAAACATATAAAGGTTAAGTTTAAATTTGGTCGGAAATTTCCGGGTCGACACAGTACCTACCCGTTAAAGAAATTTCATCCCGAAATTTGATCGAGGTCGTCATGTCTAACTATAAAAATGTTTTCATGACGAATATGAGTTGATAAATAGAGTTTTATCATCATTGAGTAATATAGATAAAACAATTTGATTACGCAAATAGTATAAGTGAAGCTATCGCAAGAGAGTGAAATGAGTAAACGTATATTCGTTTTAACCGATGACGTAGTTATGATTGATTACTGGAATTCATGGGATTTAAAGAAAATCTTTGCAATAAGATTTGGTTCTTCGGCGATTAAGGAAATCCGGATCTTCTTTGATTAAATGCGATAATCTGTCTCGATTTCTCTGTCTGATATTTTACTATAAATCCACCCCCCCTTCGTTTCTTTATTTCCACAGCTCACACCTTCTAGTCTTTCTCCCCAATTCATACTTTAAAGCATTCATTAATATGCTTCATCCAGTATTGATTCTTGATATACTCTTAACTTTCATATCTGTCATTCTTCTTTTTCATCTACCACCGAAGGAAGTTATTTTCTTCTACCATTACCTTGGGTTTATTATGTTTTTCATTCTCCAGTGTCTTTATATTGCTATACGCATTGATATACACGGTTTGTAATTTCGAGGTTGTTATCGGGCTTTATATTCTCCATTATATTTCGGAGCTTCATCCTTTCGTCGACCTTAATTCAAGCGGATAATGGTCCAGAATTCGTAGATATGAATTTTTGGATGAACATAGTTAATGTTCCAAGAATAAAATCGTAATGGCACGATCTTGATTTGGCAAATTACCAGAATATCCGAAAATATAGAGCTATCAAGATGATATGTTCTTAATATGTTTGGAAATTGGGTAGAATGTAAGAGTCGTGTATATAGTACATGATGACGGTATATTCTGTGAATCATCACGTTCCATTAAAAACTCAGCATGACTTACTGTAATATAATCACGTTGATCAAGTGTAATTATATTATACTAACTCATGCTTCAGTTCCCAACACTACTTCAAAAACATTCCTATTTTAAATTCGAATTTTTTTTTTTCTTCAGAATTTAGAAACTAACACTGTTTCTTTTTATGTTGTAACGCAGATATTGCGAAGAGATAAAAGATTTCGGATAAGAATAATTGTGAAAATATCTTCAGGAATATCGAAGATATTTATAATAAAAGATACGATAATATCTTAGAATTCTTAACATAGATGGATGATGAAGAAGATTTGTCTGTGAAGGTTAGAAATAAGAAGTAAGGTGTTTGCTAACGATTGTCTGTGAAGGTTTAGAATAAGAAGTAAGGTGTTTGCTAACGATTTCAGTAGACACTGAATCATTTGGATCCTTTGAAGGCAGGTTTAGTCTTTGTGATTTGTCCATAGCCTCCTTCATGGTCTGCTCAATCCGTTTTCTAGTTTCAAACCTTCTCTTTTTCTCAGTTTTACCACCATACTATTCTTTATCATCAAACTTTTGAATGTTAAAGTCGTTTACAGTTTTTGCTGCTTCATCAGCATTTTTTCAATTTCGGAGAACTAGTTCATAGTTTGGGATGTTTTTCAGAAAATTCACATTCGAAGTATGTAAGTCTAGGAGATAGACGTTATATGTATACATATAACTTTTGACGTAAAATTGTCGCGAAATTCAAAATACTGATTGCTAATTCCCAGTAGTTGGTGTGACAATTATTGTTACAGGATGTAGGTGAGTACATGATGGAGTTTTAATGAATAAGTATAGTGGCTTTTCGAAGAGGCTTAAGTCGAAGGTTAATGAAGTTGTTGATAAGTTTACTGCTAATGTGGCGAGATATGAAAGGTTCCTCGGTAACAATGATGAAGGGGTAATTGTTATAATAAGGTTTATTCGTATAAACAAATGAAGGTGATTTGCTGGAGCTGTGACAAAACTGTCTATTTTGGAAAGAGATTGAAAAATTATATTTGGTAATAAATATCAAAGGATTTGACACGGATACGTGTTAAACTATAACTTTGGTTTCGAGAGCTTTTCAGGTGCATGACAGTGGGTAATATGTGGTTGGATCATCATCTCGCATGTCTTTAGTAATTTCGAAGTGTTTGAACACATATTGTAATTGTTAATATACATATGATGTTCTAAGATTTTGAATGATACACATATTTTTGTGAGTTCCATGAATAGAAATGAGGTTCTAGGACAGTTTTGAAGTCAAAATATAGTTTTGAAAGATGTAGGAATCTAAGAGTGATGATTTCTGTTATATCTTGAATCGAATTCTGAGATTTCAAAATCAGAATATGTAATTAGATTTTGAATGAGTATGGTTGTTTTGATTTCTATAAAAGAATGTATATTGTTGTGAAAGTAGGGAGTATAATGGATGCTTTGCTGAATCAGATTCGAAGAATGTAACATATTAATTGTGAATTTATATATCTCTCGGGTATTACCTACCCGTTAAAAAAAATTTCACAATTAATATTTTGTACAAAAGACTTTTATGACAGTCTTTATGGAAATATATATGTGTATATTTCTTCAGATGTAATATAGATTTAATGAGTTAATATTAAATTAAACTCATCTGATTTATGGTTAAGGCTAGGATAGATAATTTCTAAACTTTAGAAATTACATAATTGCCATAGAATGTTTCCCCAATGAAGTTATGAATCAATACTTCATCGTTGTGGTATTCCTTGGTATCCACATGGCGTATGATGCCGATGCTCGTGGGACAGATTGTGAAGTTGAGGTTTGCGATGGGGTTGTTGTTGGTGGTGGTAATGGTACTGTTGATGTTGTTGATGGTGGTACTGGTTATGCTGCTGGTGCTGCTGCTGGTGTTTGTAACCTTTGCACCATATTCTCCAAAGCCACTACCCGAGCGCGAAACTCGTTGACTTCTTCTATTACACCGGGGTGATTGTCGGTTCGGACGAGTGGATAAATAAGATCTAGAATTTGGTGTAGTATATAATCATGACGAGATACTCTGGAAATGAGAGAGAAAATGGTGTTTCGGACAGGTTCGCCGGTAAATGCTTCAGGTTCATTTCCAAGAGGGCAATGTGGTGGATGAAAGGGATCACCTTCTTCTTGTCTCCAATGGTTAAGTAGATTACGAACGCATCCCCAATTCATCCAGAATAGATGATGGCTAATTGGTTGATCCATTCCGGTCACACTGCTTTCGGAGCTCATGTGGAAATCCATATCGGCATAGCTGTCGGAATTCGAGGAACTCGAACTGGTTGAGGGATCCATCTTGTATGATCAGGGAAAGAATTTTTGGTATGAAATAGATTGTAGAATTTAGATTTGGTATTCTTCAATACATAATTTACATATGTATATATAATACCAAAATCTCATAAATTACGGAGGAATCTTTGAAAGATTTCAGTCAAAGTTCACAGTAACAGATATGCTAAGATAAGAATTCGTCTATACACTATTATGCAATAAATGTAGGAAAACGCGTCTAAACTTAAGAATGATAAGCAGGTAATTTCCTAAGGATGGTAAATAGATGATTTCCAACTAAAAATGATCAGCAAAACTTTTAACATGCAGACACGGTCGAAGTCCAGACTCACTAATGCATTTTAACAACTATCAGTTAGACACACTAATGCAAGACCTGGTTCGCTAAGACCACCGCTCTGATACCAACTGAAAGGACCCGTTCATATACATTATAAATGATTCACAATAGTTGATTACATCGCGAGGTATTTGACCTCTATATGATACGTTTTACAAACATTGCATTCGTTTTTAAAAGACAAACTTTCTTTACATCAAAAATTGACGGCATGCATACCATTTCATATTAAATCCAACTATAATTGACTTAATATTAATCTTGATGAACTCAACGACCCGAATGCAACGTCTTTCAAAGTATGTCATGAATGACTCCAAGTAATATCCTTAAAATGAGCTAATGCACAGCGGAAGATTTCTTTAATACCTGAGAATAAACATGCTTTAAAGTGTCAACCAAAAGGTTGGTGAGTTCATTAGTTTATCATAATCAATCATTTCCGTAATAGTAATAGACCACAAGATTTCAGTTTCTATAAATATCCGTACACTCGCAAGTGTATAAAAGTATTCTATAAGTTGTAGGCACCAGGTAACAAGCCTTAACGTTCATGTTTTACCCTCTGAAGTACACCAGATCAGGTGTGTTTAATATAACTTCGAAGTACTAAAGCATCCCATAGTCAGGATGGGGTTTGTCAGGCCCAATAGATCTATCTTTAGGATTCGCGCCTACCATACATAGACAAGTAGTTTAATGTTACCAAGCTAAGGGTATATTTCTGGTTTAAACCCACGTAGAATTTGTTTTAGTACTTGTGCCTATTTCGTAAAACATTTATAAAACAGCGCATGTATTCTCAGCCTTAAAATATATATTGCAAAAGCAATTAAAAAGGGAGCAAATGAAACTCACAATACTGTATTTCGTAGCAATTATGTATATGACGACACTGAACAAGTGCAGGGTTTGTCTCGGATTCACGAACGTATCAATATTGTGATTCAATATTGCAGGAAAGTACGTAGACGCAACGAAAATGATAAATGTTAGGTTGACTCCACAAGCAATTCCCTCGATCAATACCCATAACCTCCATAGCTATAACCCATAATTTCCTTAGCTCTATCCCGTTTGAAAACTTATTTTGAAATCGTCTGAATATAACTCCGTCGTAGTATTTTATGTATACTAATAATATTTTGAAATAATACTAAGTAAATATATATATGTAATTCGATTGAGAGAGTTTAGAGAAATATATTTTTAAGTTTCTATGAAATAATGAAACCTATTGAATTCTATTTATAATAGATTTTTGAATTATTAAAGTGAATTATTAAAGTATGAATTATTAAAGTGAATTATTAAAGTATGAATTATTAAAGTGAATTATTAAAGTATGAATTATTAAATTGAATTATTAAAGTATGAATTATTAAAGTGAATTATTAAAGTATGAATTATTAAAGTGAATTATTAAAGTGAATTACTAAAGTATGAATTATTAAAGTGAATTATTAAAGTATGAATTATTAAAGTTAAAGTAAAGTAAAAGTAAAGTAAAGATAAAGTCAAAGTATAGTAATAGTATAAAACTATGTACGTATAATACGCGTATAAATATATATAATATTAATTTAAATCGTTATATATATTTAATAAAATAAAATATAAATATCGTTATCTTTATCATACTTGTTAAGTAATGAGTTGTCAAAAGTGGTTCGAGATATTTATAAAAGATATATACGTTTTAATAATAAAGTTCTTTTTAAACTAAAAACGTTTTTTTTTTACTTTTGAAACTAAATCAAATAAATATGATAATTTTGTTTTCCAAAACTAAATATATTTAAGAATCATTTTGTTAAAAGGTTAAAATAATAGAAATCGTTATATCAAAAAAAAATTTAGAAAAGTAGAATTATATATATTCATAATAGGTTTCAAGTTTTTAAATTATAGTCTGTTGGTGAAGCATGGGATAAAGTCCAAAGGTTAAATAAACGTATGAAATTATCTTAATGAAAAATGTCGAGTTACTTAACTTGTTGATATTCAACATCTAAGTTATTTACACTCCACGTTCTTATTTTCATATTAAATAAAATGAAAGTTAATATAGTTATCTTATCAAGGTCACGAGGAAAATATTATAAAATATGCCTTGGAAATTAAACAGGAATTTCCACTAACCCTTGTCTAGTTCCCGTTAATTGACACATTTGTTCTTACTTATAAATCACTTTACCATTTTCCGAATGTTGTTAAAAGGAATAGATTTCTTAAATCACAGTGGACCTCATAACATAGGCCCGTAATCATATCATAATTTATCTGATAATTCAATCATTTGATATTATCTCTTAATTCTGTCGATAAGTATATCGAAACAAATACGTTCATGTAAAGTATCATATATCTAATACTTTGTTAATATTTTCAGTTAATTTTATATATTATATATACATATCTATATACACATAATTGTTCGTGAATAGTTGAACACGGTCAAAGAGTAATTGATTACATGAATGTAGTTCCAAACTTTTTGAGATTCAACATTACAAATTCTGCTTATCGTGTCTGAAACATATAAAGGTTAAGTTTAAATTTGGTCGGAAATTTCTGGGTCGTCACAGTTAATTACTAGCACACCTAGCTAATTGGTAAATGGGTGTTAGTTGGGTTAGTGGATGACCCGAAATGGGTGTGTTGACTTTAAATGAGTCAAAGGGGTTAATGATTGACCTAGATGGGGATTATGGGTATGAATTACCCTAATTGTGTTATAGTTAGAGTTGATAGTCCTTAATCACTAGCTTTTAAGTGATTGACGATGGTCTTGACCCTTAAGGGGCAGTTTTGGTGAAAATGGGGCATTTAATGCATTTAAGTCATTAAATGCACTTGAGTGAATTGTTGGTATTTAGCCCAACAAGTTTGTTTGTTGATTGAGTACTTATTGTATTAGGTACTCGGATTTGAAGCATTCGGAAGTATAAAATCATCACCAAATCGTTGAGGTGAGTGGAATAATTATATATGTATGTATAAGATTTATTTACTTGTGGGGTATGGGTTAAAGTTCGATGTTGACTGAAATGTCCCGTTCTTATTGATTAAAAACGTTCCATATTAATTGATTTCGTTGCGAGGTTTTGACCTCTATATGAGACGTTTTTCAAAGACTGCATTCATTTTAAAACAAACCATAACCTTTATTTCATCAATAAAGGTTTAAAAAGCTTTACGTAGATTATCAAATAATGATAATCTAAAATATCCTGTTTACACACGACCATTACATAATGGTTTACAATACAAATATGTTACAACAAAATAAGTTTCTTGAATGCAGTTTTTACACAATATCATACAAGCATGGACTCCAAATCTCGTCCTTATTTAAGTATGCGATAGCGGAAGCTCTTAATAATCACCTGAGAATAAACATGCTTAAAACGTCAACAAAAATGTTGGTGAGTTATAGGTTTAACCTATATATATCAAATCATAATAATAGACCACAAGATTTCATATTTCAATACACATCCCATACATAGAGATAAAAATCATTCATATGGTGAACACCTGGTAACCGACATTAACAAAATGCATATATAAGAATATCCCCATCATTCCGGGACACCCTTCGGATATGATATAAATTTTGAAGTACTAAAGCATCCGGTACTTTGGATGGGGCTTGTTGGGCCCGATAGATCTATCTTTAGGATTCACGTCAATTAGGGTGTCTGTTCCCTAATTCTTAGATTACCAGACTTAATAAAAAGGGGCATATTCGATTTCGATAATTCAACCATAGAATGTAGTTTCACGTACTTGTGTCTATTTTGTAAATCATTTATAAAACCTGCATGTATTCTCATCCCAAAAATATTAGATTTTAAAAGTGGGACTATAACTCACTTTCACAGATTTTTACTTCGTCGGGAAGTAAGACTTGGCCACTGGTTGATTCACGAACCTATAACAACATATACATATATATCAAAGTATGTTCAAAATATATTTACAACACTTTTAATATATTTTGATGTTTTAAGTTTATTAAGTCAGCTGTCCTCGTTAGTAACCTACAACTAGTTGTCCACAGTTAGATGTACAGAAATAAATCGATAAATATTATCTTGAATCAATCCACGACCTAGTGTATACGTATCTCAGTATTGATCACAACTCAAACTATATATATTTTGGAATCAACCTCAACCCTGTATAGCTAACTCCAACATTCACATATAGAGTGTCTATGGTTGTTCCGAAATATATATAGATGTGTCGACATGATAGGTCGAAACATTGTATACGTGTCTATGGTATCTCAATATTACATAATATACAATACAAGTTGATTAAGTTATGGTTGGAATAGATTTGTTACCAATTTTCACGTAGCTAAAATGAGAAAAATTATCCAATCTTGTTTTACCCATAACTTCTTCATTTTAAATCCGTTTTGAGTGAATCAAATTGCTATGGTTTTATATTGAACTCTATTTTATGAATCTAAATAGAAAAAGTATAGGTTTGTAGTCGGAAAAATAAGTTACAAGTCGTTTTTGTAAAGGTAGTCATTTCAGTCGAAAGAACGACGTCTAGATGACCATTTTAGAAAACATACTTCCACTTTGAGTTTAACCATAATTTTTGGATATAGTTTCATGTTCATAATAAAAATCATTTTCTCCGAATAACAACTTTTAAATCAAAATTTATCATAGTTTTTAATTAACTAACCCAAAACAGCCCGCGGTGTTACTACGACGGCGTAAATCCGGTTTTACGGTGTTTTTCGTGTTTCCAGGTTTTAAATCATTAAGTTAGCATATCATATAGATATAGAACATGTGTTTAGTTGATTTTAAAAGTCAAGTTAGAAGGATTAACTTTTGTTTGCGAACAAGTTTAGAATTAACTAAACTATGTTCTAGTGATTACAAGTTTACACCTTCGAATAAGATAGCTTTATATGTATGAATCGAATGATGTTATGAGCATCATTACTACCTTAAGTTCCTTGGATAAACCTACTGGAAAAGAGAAAAATGGATCTACCTTCAACGGATCCTTGGATGGCTCGAAATTCTTGAAGCAGAATCATGACACGAAAACAAGTTCAAGTAAGATCATCACTTGAAATAAGATTGTTATAGTTATAGAAATTGAACCAAAGTTTGAATATGATTATTACCTTGTATTAGAATGATAACCTACTGTAAGAAACAAAGATTTCTTGAGGTTGGATGATCACCTTACAAGATTGGAAGTGAGCTAGCAAACTTGAAAGTATTCTTGATTTTATGTAACTAGAACTTGTAGAATTTATGAAGAACACTTAGAACTTGAAGATAGAACTTGAGAGAGATTAATTAGATGAAGAAAATTGAATAATGAAAGTGTTTGTAGGTGTTTTTGGTCATTGGTGTATGGATTAGATATAAAGGATATGTAATTTTGTTTTCATGTAAATAAGTCATGAATGATTACTCATATTTTTGTAATTTTATGAGATATTTCATGCTAGTTGTCAAATGATGGTTCCCACATGTGTTAGGTGACTCACATGGGCTGCTAAGAGCTTATCATTGGAGTGTATATACCAATAGTACATACATCTAAAAGCTGTGTATTGTACGAGTACGAATACGGGTGCATACGAGTAGAATTGTTGATGAAATTGAACGAGGATGTAATTGTAAGCATTTTTGTTAAGTAGAAGTATTTTGATAAGTGTATTGAAGTCTTTCAAAAGTGTATAAATACATATTAAAACACTACATGTATATACATTTTAACTGAGTCGTTAAGTCATCGTTAGTCGTTACATGTAAGTGTTGTTTTGAAACCTTTAGGTTAACGATCTTGTTAAATGTTGTTAACCCAATGTTTATAATATCAAATGAGATTTTAAATTATTATATTATCATGATTTTATCATGTATGAATATTTCTTAATATGATATATATATATACATTAAATGTCTTTACAACGATAATCGTTACATATATGTCTCGTTTAAAAATCATTAAGTTAGTAGTCTTGTTTTTACATATGTAGTTCATTGTTAATATACTTAATGATATGTTTACTTATCATAGTATCATGTTAACTATATATATATCCATATATATGTCATCATATAGTTTTTACAAGTTTTAACGTTCGTGAATCACTGTCAACTTGGGTGGTCAATTGTCTATATGAAACATATTTCAATTAATCAAGTCTTAATAAGTTTAATTGCTTAACATGTTGGAAACATTTAATCATGTAAATATCAATCTCAATTAATATATATAAACATGGAAAAGTTCGGGTCACTACAGTACCTACCCGTTAAATAAATTTCGTCCCGAAATTTTAAACTGTTGAAGGTGTTGACGAATCTTCTGGAAATAGATTCGGGTATTTCTTCTTCATCTGATCTTCACGCTCCCAGGTGAACTCGGGTCCTCTACGAGCATTCCATCGAACCTTAACAATTGGTATCTTGTTTTATTTAATTCTTTTAACCTCACGATCCATTATTTCGACGGGTTCTTTGATGAATTGAAGTTTTTCGTTGATTTGGATTTCATCTAACGGAATAGTGAGATCTTCTTTAGCAAAACATTTCTTCAAATTCGAGACGTGGAAAGTGTTATGTACAGCCGCGAGTTGTTGAGGTAACTCAAGTCGGTAAGCTACTGGTCCGACACGATCAATAATCTTGAATGGTCCAATATACCTTGGATTTAATTTCCCTCGTTTACCAAATCGAATAACGCCTTTCCAAGGTGCAACTTTAAGCATGACCATCTCTCCAATTTCAAATTCTATATCTTTTCTTTTAATGTCAGCGTAGCTCTTTTGTCGACTTTGGGCGGTTTTCAACCGTTGTTGAATTTGGATGATCTTCTCGGTAGTTTCTTGTATAATCTCCGGACCCGTAATCTGTCTATCCCCCACTTCACTCCAACAAATCGGAGACCTGCACTTTCTACCATAAAGTGCTTCAAACGGCGCCATCTCAATGCTTGAATGGTAGCTGTTGTTGTAGGAAAATTCTGCTAATGGTAGATGTCGATCCCAACTGTTTCCGAAATCAATAACACATGCTCGTAGCATGTCTTCAAGCGTTTGTATCGTCCTTTCGCTCTGCCCATCAGTTTGTGGATGATAGGCAGTACTCATGTCTAGACGAGTTCCTAATGCTTGCTGTAATGTCTGCCAGAATCTTGAAATAAATCTGCCATCCCTATCAGAGATAATAGAGATTGGTATTCCATGTCTGGAGATGACTTCCTTCAAATACAGTCGTGCTAACTTCTCCATCTTGTCATCTTCTCTTATTGGCAAGAAGTGTGCTGATTTGGTGAGACGATCAACTATTACCCAAATAGTATCAAAACCACTTGCAGTCCTTGGCAATTTAGTGATGAAATCCATGGTAATGTTTTCCCATTTCCATTCTGGGATTTCAGGTTGTTGAAGTAGACCTGATGGTTTCTGATGCTCAGCTTTGACCTTAGAACACGTCAAACATTCTCCTACGTATTTAGCAACATCGGCTTTCATACCCGGCCACCAAAAATGTTTCTTGAGATCCTTGTACATCTTCCCCATTCCAGGATGTATTGAGTATCTGGTTTTATGAGCTTCTCTAAGTACCATTTCTCTCATATCTCCAAATTTTGGTACCCAAATCCTTTCAGCCCTATACCGGGGTCTGTCTTCCCGAATATTAAGATGCTTCTCCGATCCTTTGGGTATTTCATCCTTTAAATTTCTCTCTTTTAAAACTCCTTGTTGCGCCTCCTTTATTTGAGTAGTAAGGTTATTATGAATCATTATATTCATAGATTTTACTCGAATGGGTTCTCTGTCCTTCCTGCTCAAGGCATCGGCTACCACATTTGCCTTCCCCGGGTGGTAACGAATCTCAAAGTCGTAATCATTCAATAATTCAATCCACCTACGCTGCCTCATATTCAGTTGTTTCTGATTAAATATGTGTTGAAGACTTTTGTGGTCGGTATATATAATACTTTTGACCCCATATAAGTAGTGCCTCCAAGTCTTTAATGCAAAAACAACCGCGCCTAATTCCAAATCATGCGTCGTATAATTTTGTTCGTGAATCTTCAATTGTCTAGACGCATAAGCAATCACCTTCGTTCGTTGCATTAATACACAACCGAGACCTTGCTTTGATGCGTCACAATAAATCACAAAATCATCATTCCCTTCAGGCAATGACAATATAGGTGCCGTAGTTAGCTTTTTCTTCAATAACTGAAACGCTTTCTCTTGTTCATCATTCCATTCAAATTTCTTCCCTTTATGCGTTAATGCAGTCAAGGGTTTTGCTATTCTGGAAAAGTCTTGGATGAACCTTCTGTAGTAACCAGCTAGTCCTAAAAACTGGCGTATGTGTTTCGGAGTTTTTGGGATTTCCCATTTTTCAACAGTTTCTATCTTTGCCGGATCCACCTTAATACCTTCTTTGTTCACTATGTGACCGAGGAATTGAACTTCTTCCAACCAAAATGCACACTTTGAAAACTTAGCGTACAATTCTTCCTTCCTCAATACTTCTAACACCTTTCTCAAATGTTCACCGTGTTCTTGGTCATTCTTTGAGTAAATAAGTATGTCATCAATGAAAACAATGAAAAACTTGTCAAGGTATGGTCCACACGCTCGGTTCATAAGGTCCATGAACACAGCTGGTGCATTAGTTAAACCAAATGGCATGACCATAAACTCGTAATGACCGTAACGTGTTCTGAAAGCAGTATTTGGAATATCATCTTCTTTCACCCGCATTTGATGATACCCGGAACGTAAGTCAATCTTTGAATAAACAGACGAGCCTTGTAGTTGATCAAATAAGTCGTCGATTCTCGGTAGTGGGTAGCGGTTCTTGATGGTAAGTTTGTTCAACTCTCGGTAGTCGATACACAACCTGAATGTACCATCTTTCTTCTTGACAAACAAAACAGGAGCTCCCCACGGTGATGTGCTTGGTCGAATGAAACCACGCTCTAAAAGTTCTTGTAATTGGCTTTGCAGTTCTTTCATCTCGCTGGGTGCGAGTCTGTAAGGAGCACGAGCTATTGGTGCAGCTCCTGGTACAAGATCTATTTGAAATTCAACGGATCGATGTGGGGGTAATCCCGGTAATTCTTTCGGAAATACATCGAGAAATTCTTTTTCAATGGGAACATCATTGATGCTCTTTTCTTCACTTTGTACTTTCTCGACGTGTGCTAGAACAGCATAGCAACCTTTTCTTATTAGTTTTTGTGCCTTCAAATTACTAATAAGATGTAGTTGCCCTTTTCTCCGTACACCATTAAGGGTTTTCCTTTTTCTCGTATAATGCGAATTGCATTTTTGTAACAAACGATCTCTGCTTTCACTTCTTTCAACCAGTCCATACCGATTATCACATCAAAACTCCCTAACTCTACTGGTATCAAATCAATCTTAAATGTTTCGCTAACCAGTTTAATTTCTCGATTCCGACATATATTATCTGCTGAAATTAATTTACCATTTGCTAATTCGAGTAAAAATTTACTATCCAAAGGCGTCAATGGACAACTTAATTTAGCACAAAAATCTCTACTCATATAGCTTCTATCCGCACCCGAATCAAATAAAACGTAAGCAGATTTATTGTCAATAAGAAACGTACCCGTAACAAGCTCCGGGTCTTCCTGTGCCTCTGCCGCATTAATATTGAAAACTCTTCCGCGGCCTTGTCCATTCGTGTTCTCCTGGTTCGGGCAATTTCTAATAATGTGGCCCGGTTTTCCACATTTATAACAAACTACATTGGCATAACTTGCTCAGACACTACTTGCTCCGCCATTACTCGTTCCGACACCATTTGTTCCTTTCGTTCTATTAACCCCTGGTCCGTAGACCTCACACTTCGCCACGCTATGACCATTTCTTTTACACTTGTTGCAAAATTTGGTGCAGAACCCCGAGTGATACTTTTCACACCTTTGGCATAGCTGCTTCTGATTGTTGTTGTTGTTGCGGTTATTATTGTTGTTGGGATGATTGTTGTAGTTGCTGTTGTTGTTGTTGTTGTTGGGCCGTTTGTTGTAGTTGCGATTGATGTTGCGATTGTTGGGATAATTGTTGCGATTATTGTTGTAATTGCTGTTGTTGTTGTATTGGTGATTCTTATCACCGTTTTCCTCCCACTTTCTTTTGACTTGCTTCACATTGGCCTCTTCAGCAGTCTGTTCTTTAATTCTTTCTTCAATCTGGTTCACTAGTTTGTGAGCCATTCTACATGCCTGTTGTATGGAGACGGGCTCGTGTGAACTTATATCTTCTTGGATTCTTTCCGGTAATCCTTTCACAAACGCGTCGATCTTCTCTTCCTCATCTTCGAATGCTCCCGGACACAATAGGCACAATTCTGTGAATCTTCTTTCGTACGTGGTAATATCAAATCCTTGGGTTCGTAACCCTCTAAGTTCTGTCTTGAGCTTATTGACCTCGGTTCTGGGACGGTACTTCTCGTTCATCAAGTGCTTGAATGCTGACCACGGTAGTGCGTACGCATCGTCTTGTCCCACTTGCTCTAGATAGGTATTCCACCATGTTAACGCAGAACCTGTGAAGGTATGCGTAGCGTACTTCACTTTGTCCTCTTCAGCACACTTACTTATGGCAAACACCGATTCGACCTTCTCGGTCCACCGTTTCAATCCGATCGGTCCTTCGGTTCCATCAAATTCCAAAGGTTTGCAGGCAGTGAATTCTTTGTAGGTGCATCCTACACGATTTCCTGTACTGCTAGATCCAAGGTTATTGTTGGTATGTAGCGCAGCCTGTACTGCGGCTATGTTTGAAGCTAGAAAAGTACAGAATTCCTCTTCATTCATATTCACGGTGTGTCGAGTAGTCGGTGCCATTGCCTTCAAAATAGTCAAATGGAACAAGTTAATTGATAATGCTAAAAACGAACATATATTTCATAGCATTATTCCTCAAGAAAGACAAGCTTTTAGTTGCAATTGTTCTATTTACAAGTGATATTCGTTTAAATAATAAAAGGTGAAGACAAAAGACAGATTCGACGAATTGAAGACGCAAACGACCAAAAAGCTCAAAAGTACAAAAGACAATCAAAAAGGTTCCAATTATTGATAAGAAACGTCTCGAAATTACAAGAGTACAAGATTCAAAACGCAAAGTACAAGATATTAAATTGTACGCAAGGACGTTCGAAAATCCGGAACCGGGACCAGAGTCAATTCTTAACGCTCGACGCAACGGACTAAAAATTACAAGTCTACTATGCACAAGAATATAATATAATATATAAATAATTATATTAATTATTTATATTTTATATTTATATATAAATTCCGTCAGCAAGAAAGACTCCAAAAGATGTGAGCTGTAATTTCAATCTCCGCGACTCGCGGAGTTTGAAGGCCAAAAGGGCCGCGAGTCGCGGAGCCCCAATTTCAGAAACTTCGTATAAAAGCAAACGAATTCTGA
Organism: Rutidosis leptorrhynchoides; assembly: GCF_046630445.1. NCBI lineage: Eukaryota > Viridiplantae > Streptophyta > Magnoliopsida > Asterales > Asteraceae > Rutidosis > Rutidosis leptorrhynchoides. The sequence continues at coordinate 381,353,954 of NC_092336.1, read as the reverse complement.
TCGAAAAAACCACCAAAAATATCCATCTCTCTATCTATATCGTATATATTTATATTTATATTTTAATTTTAATTTTAATTTTAATTCTAATAATAAGGGTATGTTAGCGAATGTTGTAAGGGTGTAAGTCAAATTTCTGTCCGTGTAACGCTACGATATTTTTAATCATTGTAAGTTATGTCCAACCTTTTTATATTAATGTCTCGTAGCTAAGTTATTATTATGCTTATTTAAAACGAAGTAATCATGATGTTGGGCTAATTACTAAAATTGGGTAATTGGGCTTTGTACCATAATTGGGGTTTGGACAAAAGAACGACACTTGTGGAAATTAGACTATGGGCTATTAATGGGCTTTATATTTGTTTAACTAAATGATAGTTTGTTAATGTTAATATAAAGATTTACAATTGGGCGTCCCTATAAATTACCATATACACTCGATCGGACACGATGGGCGGGGTATTTATATGTACGAATAATCGTTCATTTAACCGGACACGGGAATGGATTAATAGCCACTAGAATAATTAAAACAGGGGTGAAATTACATTCAAGGGTAATTGGTGTAATTGTTAACAAAGTAGTAAAACCTTGGTTTACACGCAGTCGATAACCTGGTGTATTCATTAAACAAAGTATTAAAACCTTGTTACAATTCGAATCCCCAATTAGTTGGAATATTTAACTTCGGGTATAAGAATAATTTGATGAGGACACTCGCACTTTATATTTATGACTGATGGACTGTTATGGACAAAAACCAGACGGACATATTAAATAATCCAGGACAAAGGACAATTAACCCATGGGCATAAAACTAAAATCAACACGTCAAACATCATGATTACGGAAGTTTAAATAAGCATAATTCTTTTATTTCATATTTAATTTCCTTTATTTTATATTTAATTGCACTTCTAATTATCGCACTTTTATTTATTGTTATTTAATCGCACTTTTAATTATCGTACTTTTTAATTATCGCAATTTTATTTTATCGCACTTTTATTATTCGCAATTTCATTATCGTTATTTACTTTACGTTTTAAATTAAGTCTTTTATTTATTTAATATTTTACATTAGGTTTTAACTGCGACTAAAGTTTTAAAATCGACAAACCGGTCATTAAACGGTAAAAACCCCCCTTTATAATAATAATATTACTTATATATATATTTTTATTTTTAATAAAAGTAAACTAATATAGCGTTGAGCTTTGTTTAAAGATTTCCCTGTGGAACGAACCGGACTTACTGAAAACTACACTACTGTACGATTAGGTACACTGCCTATAAGTGTTGTAGCAAGGTTTAAGTATATCCATTCTATAAATAAATAAATATCTTGTGTAAAATTGTATCGTATTTAATAGTATTTCCTGCTAAAATTAATAACTATTTTATATACACCTCGCATAACATCAAGTATTTTTGGCGCCGCTGCCGGGGAAATCTCTTAAAAGCCGGAAGCGGAACGCTAATATAAAAAAAAAAAAGAAGATTTTTAGTTAACTTTTATTAAAATTCGTTTTTGTAAAAATACGTTTTAATTATTCAAAAATATAAAAAGAAAAACAAAAATATAAGTATTTTTAAGATTTTGTTAAATATTTAAGTTTTATAAGTTTCTTTATTCTTATTTTAATTTATAAAAATATAAGTTTTATTAAATATCTTTTATATATAGAAAAAACAGAAAACAGAAAATAAAATAAATAAAAAAAAAAAAAACGCGTACAAATTTCAAACTGCTACAGATCTGAAATTCTGAACCCCGCTACTCGCGGGGTTTGATGCATTAATTACCGCGACTCGCGGAGCTTCTCTGACACGCGAACAGGAAGCCCTAATTCAGCATTAATTACGGGTATTAATTAATTATTATTATTATAAACCCTAATTATGTATTATTATTATAATTAATTTTATTTTAACTTTTACTTTTTATTTAATTTATGTATTTAGTATTAATTAGTTTTATTTAAATTGTAAAATTAGTAGTTTTATTAAATAAATATTATAAAAATAATATTTTTATAAAAATTGTACTTTTTACAACTTTTTATATATTTTTATATTTTGTCCCTTTTTAATCGTTGTAGCATAATATTTGTATTTTTCTCTCATATTTAATTTTAAACTTAGTTTTTGCTATAGTTATTTTTACTCCTAGATTTTTAGGCTTTGCCGTAGAATTCCTTAAGTGCTTTTTCTTTAGACTAAGATTTAGGTGCTTTAGAATTTTGCGACGCCTTTTTAAGTTTTAGTTTCTTTTTAAGTTATTTCCATTTGGGATTTAGTTTTTCCTGTAAGCTTTAATATTTTTAGACTTTTTACTATGTACCAATTATCATTCCAATTAGTAATATCAATTTGCGATTATAATTTTAAGTTAGTTGTAGTAATAAGGTTAGGTTAGTCAACTATTTTTAAGTTTTTATAAGTTTCTTTTATTTTTCCGTCACCTTTTATTTTTCAACCATTTTTTTCTTTTTCTACCTTTTGCGACGAACTCTTGTTCTCTTTTATTTCTCGCCATTCTAGTTTTTAGGACATAGATTTTTATTCTACTTCTTATCTAAATTTCTTAAAATTACGAAAATTTATTTTGAGTGGTTAAATTGATAGACATCAAAATTTTCTGGTTCGTAGTAATAGTTGGATTTGTACGTGGACCGGGTTATTGGAGCCAAACAGTCCTCAATTATATTGAGACCAAACGAATCCTGCCCCTCTGCTGCATCTTTTGGCTATTCGAAACGTGGGCAAAATCAGAAAAGTCTCTTAATTGGATAACTTATTATAATTTTTCTTTCCTTTTTAAAAACTAATAGGATATTCAGTGAATGCACCGAGCAAGACGTTCATCACCTTTTGTACGTTCACCACCTGTAACTAGATCAAGACATTTAGCAAATATAACCGCCGTTGATTTTTCTTTAGAATCGTCATCCAGTCGACCAAGTACTTCAGTTCAAATTTCCGATAATCCATTTTTTAAACCCGACATCACAATTGAGAATTCGGAGAATATTCAGGAACGGTTCGTAGATCCTGAACCATTAAACTTTCCTCCGGAGCCACCAATCATTCAAACAGAGATTGTTGAGGAACGAACCATTAAATCAGAATCATCTAGTGATACCGATTCAACAAATTCAATTATGGAGAATCTGGAACCTTTAAGTATGGAAGACCGAATGAGAGCTAAACGCACTGGCCAAGGTCACGCAATTACTCATCCAGACATTAATGCGCCAGATTATGAAATCAAAGGACAAATTCTACACATGGTGACTAATCAATGCCAATTTAGTGGTGCGCCGAAGGAAGATCCAAATGAACATCTACGTACCTTTAATAGGATCTGCACACTATTTAAAATCCGAGAAGTGGAGGATGAACAGATATATCTCATGTTATTTCCCTGGACTTTAAAGGGAGAAGCCAAAGATTGGTTGGAATCGTTACCTGAAGGGGCGATCGATACATGGGATGTTTTAGTTGACAAATTTCTTAAACAATTCTTTCCTGCATCTAAAGCCGTAAGACTTCAAGCAGAAATTGTTACGTTCACACAAAAGCCAAATGAAACTCTATATGAGGCGTGGACTAGATATGGAAAGTTGTTAAGAGGATGTCCGCAACATGGTTTAGACACCTGTCAAATAGTACAAATATTCTACCAAGGATGCGACATCACTACAAGGAAAGACATAGATATAGCAGCTGGTGGTTCTATTATGAAGAAAACCGAAACTGATGCTTACAAAATTATTGATAACACTGCTTCCCACTCACATGAGTGGCACCAAGAAAAAGATATCGTTAGATCATCTAAAGCAGCTAGAGCCGATTCTAGCCATGACTTAGATTCCATTTCCGTAAAGATAGATGCTGTGGAGAGACGAATGGAAAAGATGACTAAGGATATTCACTCAATACGAATTAGTTGTGAGCAGTGTGGAGGACCACATTTGACAAAAGATTGTCTCAGTATTGAATTAACAATGGAACAAAGAGAGAATATTTCATACATAAACCAAAGGCCTGGAAATAATTATCAGAATAATTATCAACCGCCAAGACCGATTTACAATCAAAACCAGAATTATAACCAAAATATTCCATACAACAACCAACAAGGTCCTAGCAATCAACAAGTATCCAATAATACTTACAATCAGCAAAGACCTAATTTTCAAAACAAACCACCACAACAAACCGATAATAAAAAGCCGAATTTAGAAGATATGATGACGAAGCTAGTTGAAACTCAAACGCAGTTTTTCACATCTTAAAAACAAACCAATGAACAAAATGCTCAAGCATTTAGAAATCAACAAGCTTCTATTCAAAATCTGGAACAAGAAGTAAGTAACCTAGCAAGATTAATAGGTGAAAGAAAACCGGGAAGTCTACCTAGTGATACAAATGCTAACCCCCGGAATGAAACAGCTAAAGCTATTACCACAAGAAGTGGTACAACACTTAAACCACCTGAAATACCTGTAACTTCTGATGAAACTATTCCTACTCCACAAGAACCACAACCTGATCAAGATAAGGAAAAAGAACCGGTAGTTGAAAAGGTTAATGAAGATAACACAGTAAACCTTATGTTAAACCATACCAACCACCACTTCCTTACCCGAGTAAAATGAAGAAAGAGAAACTTGAAGCCGAGCAATCCAAATTCTTGGATATGTTTAAACAGATAAATGTAAATCTTCCTTTCATTGATGTGATTTCAGGAATGCCAAGATATGCTAAATTCTTGAAAGATCTAATCTCAAATAGAAAGAAAATGGAAGAACTCTCGGCTGTTACTATGAATGCTAATTGTTCAGCAGTGCTGTTGAATAAGATACCAGAAAAATTATCTGATCCAGGAAGTTTCACAATTCCATGTTTTCTGGGTAGTCTTAGTTCAATAGAAGCATTGGCAGACTTAGGTGCTAGTATAAATCTAATGCCGTATTCACTATACGCTAAACTAGACCTTGGAGAATTGAAACCAACAAGAATAAGCATACAACTAGCCGATAGATCAATAAAATATCCTAGAGGGATAATGGAGAACATGCTAGTTAAAGTTGGTACTTTAGTATTTCCAGTAGATTTTGTTGTTTTGGACATGGAAGAAGATTCTCAAGTTCCTCTCATATTAGGAAGACCATTCTTAAACACGGCTAAAGCAATGATAGACGTGTTCGGTAAGAAACTGACCCTAAGTATAGAGGATGAGAGTGTTACCTTTTCAGTTGATAGAGCAATGCAACAACCACAATCTGCAGATGATACATGTTATTATATTCAAACTATAGATGCACATGCAGAATTATTAGAAGAATTTCCAGAATTACAAGGAACAGGAGAATGTTCTTTAGGAGAAGGTAATGAACCAATTGATGAAGCTGAAATGTTAGCTACACTTATAGCTAATGGATATGAACCAACAACAGAAGAAATTCAAATGCTAAAAGAAGAAGACAGATATCGATATAAATCATCGATAGAAGAACCTCCGAAATTAGAGTTAAAGCCACTTCCAAACCATTTGGAATACACTTATTTACATGGTGAATCTGAATTACCTGTAATAATATCGTCTTCTCTTACTGAAAATGAGAAATCACAACTCATTTCTGTGTTAAAAGCTCATAAACCAGCCATTGCATGGAAGATTCATGATATTAAAGGAATAAGTCCTTCGTATTGCACACATAAAATCCTTATGGAAGAAGGTCATAAAACGTATGTGCAACGCCAACGAAGACTAAATCCTAATATGCAAGATGTAGTTAAGAAAGAGATTATTAAACTGCTAGATGCAGGTTTGATATATCCAATCTCTGATAGTCCATGGGTAAGCCCAGTTCAATGCGTACCTAAGAAGGGTGGCATGACTGTCATTACAAATGAGAAAAATGAGCTTATTCCTACTAGGACTGTAACAGGATGGCGTGTATGTATTGATTATAGAAAATTAAATGACGCCACCAGAAAAGATCACTTTCCCTTACCTTTCATAGATCAAATGTTGGAAAGATTAGCCGGAAATAGTTACTATTGTTTTCTAGATGGATTTTCCAGATATTTTCAAATTCCAATAGCACCCGAAGATCAAGAGAAAACCACATTCACGTGCCCTTATGGTACTTTTGCTTACAAACGCATGCCATTTGGACTTTGCAACGCCCCTGCAACCTTTCAAAGGTGTATGATGGCGATTTTTCACGACATGATAGAAGAATGCATGGAAGTATTCATGGATGACTTTTCAGTCTTCGGTGATACATTTAAATCATGTCTAGTTAATCTGGAACGAATGCTAATTAGATGCGAAAAATCAAATCTAGTACTTAATTGGGAGAAATGCCATTTCATGGTTAAAGAAGGCATCGTTCTTGGACATAAAATTTCAAAAGAAGGAATTGAAGTGGATAGAGCTAAAGTAGATGTAATTGCTAAACTTCCACATCCCACCAATGTTAGAGGAGTTAGGAGTTTTCTAGGGCATGCCGGTTTTTACCGACGTTTCATAAAAGATTTTTCTAAAATTGCCACTCCTATGAATAAACTCCTAGAAAAAGATGCTCCATTCATCTTTTCAGATGAGTGTATCAAATCTTTTAATATTCTTAAAGAAAAACTCACTAATGCATCGATCATGATAACACCAAATTGGAATCTACCATTTGAACTAATGTACGATGCAAGTGATTTTGCAATGGGAGCCGTTTTAGGACAAAGGATTGAAAAACGATTTCAACCTATATATTATGCTAGTAAGACATTACAAGGAGCACAAACAAACTATACAACTACTGAAAAAGAACTCCTTGCTATTGTCTTTGCTTTTGACAAATTTCGATCATATCTCGTTCTAGCAAAAATGGTGGTCTATACCGACCATTCTGCTCTTAGATACCTATTTTCAAAACAAGATGCTAAACCAAGATTAATCCGTTGGATCTTACTCTTACAAGAGTTTGATATTGAAATCCGAGATAAAAGAGGAGCAGAAAATCTCGCCGCTGATCATCTTTCTCGTCTTGAAAATCCCGAATTAGAAGTTCTGAATGAATCGGCCATACAAGACAACTTTCCTGATGAATATCTATTGAAGATAGATTATAAAGAAATCCCATGGTTTGCAGACTATGCAAACTACTTAGTTTGTGGATTCCTTGAAAAAGGATTATCGTACCAAAGACGAAAGAAATTCTTCAGTGATATAAAACACTATTTCTGGGAAGATCCACATCTGTTTAAAAGTTGTCCCGATGGAATAATACGCCGATGTGTATTTGGAGATGAAGCTAGTAAAATTTTAAACCATTGTCACACAGGACCAACAGGAGGGCATTATGGGTCTCAACTAACAGCAAGAAAAGTTTATGAAGCTGGATTCTATTGGCCTACAATTTACAAAGACGCACACCTTCTTTGCAAATCTTGTGATGTATGTCAAAGGGCCGGAAAAATAAGTCAACGTGATGAAATGCCACAAAATGTCATCCAAGTATGTGAAGTATTTGACATTTGGGGTATTGACTTTATGGGTCCATTTCCAAAATCTCATAATAATCTATATATACTCGTAGCCATTGATTATGTATCTAAATGGGCGGAAGCACAAGCTCTCCCAACTAACGATGCACGAGTTGTAGTCAACTTTTTAAAATGTCTTTTTGCAAGGTTTGGAACACCGAAAGCTTTAATAAGTGATCGGGGTACTCATTTCTGTAATAATCAACTTGAGAAAGTTCTTAAAAGATATGGAGTAACTCATAAAATCTCCACCGCATATCATCCACAAACAAGTGGACAAGTTGAAAATACCAACCGAGCTTTAAAACGTATTCTAGAGAAAACCGTAGGATTAAATTCGAAGGAATGGTCCATTAAATTGGAGGATGCACTCTGGGCTTTTAGAACAGCCTACAAAACTCCAATTGGAACCACACCTTTTAGACTTGTTTATGGGAAAGCATGTCATCTTCCAGTAGAAATTGAACACAAAGCATTTTGGGCTTTGAAAACATGTAATCTTGATTTACATGAAGCTGGACGTCTACGATTAAGTCAACTAAACGAATTAGAAGAATTAAGACATAAAGCATACGAAAATTCGTTAATCTATAAGGAAAGAACGAAGAAATGGCATGATAAAAGAATCAGAAGTTCAAAAGAATTTAAAGAAGGAGACAGAGTTCTTCTTTTCAATTCACGATTCAAGCTATTTCCTGGAAAATTGAAATCAAGATGGTCTGGACCATTCATAGTAAAAAGAGTTTTCCCATACGGAACGATAGAATTAATAAATTCAAATGGGATTGAATTTAAAGTTAATGGTCACAGAGTTAAACATTACATACATGGTCCGATGGAAGTCGACAACGAAGTTAATCACAATTTCGACACCACAGCTAACTAAGTGTGGGGAGAATCAAGTCTTTAAAGGATAATATGTATTTCTGTTAGAGTTAGATTGTCTGTTTTCGTATAGTTCTCGAAAATGGAACCCGAATGGTCTTTCCCTAGCAGACCCTAAAGAACTAGTCTTCTCCCCCCATTCTGAATTTTTATTTTTTTTAGGTTTTTACGAAATGAAGACTGCCTGTGAACTAAACCATGGTCTAATGCTACACGCTTTGATCACTAAACGTAATAATGACATACTCCCGAGTGAAATAGTATCAGTAATCAGAGAAAGAATGGACGGAGTTAGAAAAGAATCCAGATGCGAAGATAATAAGTTACAATTTGGTAAAGGAAAATCAAAATCCGCAGCGAAAAGAAGAGCACGACACCTAGAAAGATGTCACAAATGCAGAAAATGGTCACATGAAGGTAAATGTTCAAATAATCAAACCTATTCAAATACCGAATTTGTTACTTTAGGCAGAGACGGACCGTTCATATGTTTAGAAGAAAAGACACTGAATGCTCGAGGTTACGCCTATGTAGCCATGGAAAATCAATTAAACCGACTATCTTATGAATGGGATAGATCATATAACTAAGAAATCTATTTCACAGGTATGTCTGTACAGTTTTTATTTTTATTTTTATTTTTAACCTTTTGATAATAAACGCTAATTTGTTCGCTAAAAAGTATTAAATTGGTATTAAATAAAATTAGGTTTGGCGACCGAAATTATTGATATCATTTAAAAAAAAAATTATTACATCACTGCGAAATTTAACGTTTATTCTTAAGGTATAAATATCTTTAATCAATCAACCCAAAATATTTCAAAAATTCGTCATGAGTTAAATTAGGTCTTGGAACCGAAATTACTTTACCGAAAAGAGGGGCGCATATTTTTGATAATATTTGATTGATTAAAGTGGGATAAAAAGACAAAAAGATTTTTAATTTTATTTTTACCATATTTTTAAAATTAATATTTAAATCTTAAATTAATATTGTAAACTTTGTAAAAACAATATATTTAAAATTGTAAATATTTGAAAAATTAATATAAGTTTGATATGAATTTATAAATTTTTAAATTAAGTTTGGTGTGAATTTTTAATTTTTAAAATATAAATTCTTAATTTTATGCATTTTAAATTTTAAGTTTGGTGTGAATTTTTAATATTAATTTTGAATTTTATATTTAAGTTGTGTGAATTTAAAAACAAAAATTTACTTTATCTCATTAAGTTAAAAATATAATTTTTAAAATTCGTCGTAAGTTGAAGACTAGGTCTTTGAACCGAAATTGCTTTACCCGAGGAAGGGACGAGAACTTTTATTATCATTATTTTTAATCTTATTAAATTAAAGTATGCCAAAAACATTAAAAAAACCAAAAATCTTAGCTTTTAAAACAATCGCTACAAAAAGACAAATTTTAAAATTTTGTCGAGGGACGGACTAGGACATCAATCCGAAACGACCTCGTCCTAAATAACAAGGGAAACAAAATTTTAAAATTAATTACTTAATTGTTTTAATAAGTTATTGATTATAAAAATATATATATATATATATATATATATATATATATATATATATATATATATATATATATATATATATATATATATATATATATATATATATATATATATATATATATATATATATATATATATATATATATATAACAAACTCCGCGACTCGCGGAGTTTGAAGGGTTATTCACCGCGAGTCGTGGAGGGACCAAAACCCAGAAAAAAAAATATAAACACCCGAACTGATCAGTCCACAACCTCAAAACCGAAAAACTGCTGCGAAAAACCCCGAAAATACACCCAAAAACACCCCAAAAATCCCAATTTTTAACCGTTAATCACCAAATCTTTTGCTAAAATCATGTTGAGAAGGATGCTATCTAAGAATTACTCAAGAAAAACGGTAAATTTCTACACCTAAACACCATTTAATTCGAAATTTGATGTTCTTGAGCTATTTTTTTCCCCAATTTGATTTTGATGCTTTTTAGTGTAATTAGACTTAAATTGTTTATGTATTATGCTTGTATAACCTAGATTGATGCTGTTTAACATGATTAGAAGCCTTAAACTTCAAATTTTGAATAATCTAGGGTTTGTGTTCTTGAGCAAATTTGGGGCTTTTTGATATAAACAGGTTATGGCCGATTTTTGTCATGAATTGTTGCTAAATTGAGTAGTGTAACATGTCTAGGTAGTTAAATGATCCAAACTTTGAGCCTAAAAATGATTTTGAGAATTAAAATGGACTTTTTCAAGTCTAAAATTCATGAACTTGATTTTTGAAAGATAATGCCATTTGAGACTTGTTTAATTGCTAGTAATGATTATTTTGACATGTTATTTGAGTTGAATGCTTATGAACTTGGCGAACATTTTCGTATATGCTTATTTGAAAAAGTGTAGATTTGATAAAAATGTGAAAATGAGCTTAAGTTTGATATAAATTGATAATGTCATTGTAATTATTTTAATTGATGATTTTGCTGACACTGATGCATATTTGGATGCACAAAAATTGTGTTTGATGTGTTTTGCAGAATGAAAGGGGTGAATCTTCATCCCAAGCCCGCAATGCTCCTGCTGAGAATTTGGAACAACAGGAGGTGGATAACTACTACAAGCAGGATATACCTCATCCAGTCATGACCTTTTCCGATATGCACTTGGAAGAGTTGCACCCGAACCTGAGATTTGACAGACTTTGGATAGATTATCCAAAATATCAAAGGGGTTTGCATACTCTTCATTCTAAGATTGTTGAGGTACCAAGGGTCATAGAATGGGGACCCTTAGAAGCTGTAGAATTGGCCTGGCCAATTAGGGAATTACTTGTACAGAGGTATGGTAATTCTTCTTTTAATGACTGGGTATGTTTATTCACCATGCGTAGACCTGTATATAAAGTATGGTGTGAAGAATTGTTATGTAGTATAGAGTTGAATGATTGGGTAGCTAGTTTAACCGATCGTTCTTTTATTAGATTTTTGTTAGGCGGTTCGATGCGCCACATGTCTTTACTGGACATGGCTCAGGCTTTACGTATATATACGCCTGAGGAGTTAGCGTCTGCCGATTGTAGAGGATTGATACTAAACGGTAGAAAGATAGATGAGAATTTTGATACACACGGTGTGTGGAGTCAAATGACAAGCCATCACCGTTTCAAAGGGGGAAATTACTCTTATTTGGATATAGATAGAGCCGAATTAAGAGTGATACATAGGTTTTTAGCTAATTCGATTACACAAAGGGGTAAGAACAAAGAAAAAGTAAATGAACAGGATTTGTTTTACCATATGTGTATTCGAGACCCACAAAGCGCTGTAAGTATACCATATTGTGTGGGTTATTATTTATCAGCTATGGTTCGGGGGATGCGACCACATAGCATAATAGGAGGTGGTATTTTTATTACTTTGATTGGTGAATATCTCGGTGTGGATATAAGTCGGGGGGGATTATTACTAGAAGAGCCGGAACCCCGCGATACTATAGGTTTAAATGTATACCATGGTGCGAAAGTTTTGAAAAGGCGAAATAACGCCGCAGTACGATACCATGGTAGACATCCACAGGTGGAGAGAAACCAACAACAAGGTAATGTAGGAGGGGGGAATGAGATGCAAGAAATGCATAGGTTTATAGCTTCTCAGGAATACGAAAATGCTAGACAGAGAGCATTTGAAGATTGGCAAGTTCATCAGAACCAGGTCATAGCTCATTGCCAACATATAGGTAGAAACTATATTCCTACACCGAAACCCATCTTCCCTCCTTGGTCTATAGAGATGCAGCCACCATATCCTACGTATGACCCTGCCGAAGCATTCTATAGCACTTATGGTTATGCCTGGAACCTCTATTGGTACCAATATCATCCTTAGTTTACTTATTATTATTTTTTTTATTTTGTAATTTGTAATTATTGATACGTTTAATACTTTTGTTAATATTGTAATTATTTTTATAATTATCTAACTTTTATTCTTAGATTTTAATAATTTTTGAATGTGGGGTAATATACCAAACTTCAAAAATATGTATATATGTTTGCAGTTTATCTTATGTACACAACAGGGTAAAACAACGCATTTTCAAAGACTGGCATTAAGTTCAGCAAAAGCAACTAATTTTGACGACAAGATGCAAAATATATGTGAAATAACAACAAGACGGAATGAACAAATGATGTGCACCATTTATCATTCAGCAAACAAACGCCAATATATTTGGAAACTTTGGTAAAATTTAATCATTTTCACACAAATCACCCTCAATAATTTAAATTGTTACTGATTTCTTGCAAATGAGGGCATTGCAAGATCTTAAGTGTGGGAAGGGGTTAAATTCTTTCGGATTTTAAAAATTTTTATCTTAAACACTTGGTTACCATTAAAAATACTAGTAAAGCAGTAGTTGTATTAGAATCTAGTGCTCTCTGATAAAAAAGAACAGCCCTAGTCTTATATACTGACTACCCAATTCTAGTAAAATTTTTCAAAATTTTAAATTAAATGAACTCAAAATCATGTTTATACATATTTATGAACGATAAAACTAGGTTTTAACACCGAAATTATTGTTACCTCGGAAAGGACATAAATTAAGAAACAAACTAAAATGTTAAAATTCATTTAAAATGGAATAGAGGACGATAAAAAGGAAAATAAAAGCTAAGTGTGGGAAAATTTACCAAGTTATCTTAAACATATGTCACATATATCTGTAACAAATAACTGAAAATACTTTTGCTTTGGACTAAACTAAACTGTTTTACCCGATGAAAGAAAAGAAGAGATGGATCTACACGATGAATCAATTCCATCACTAAAAGGAAATAAAGTCTTCCGAAAAAGAAACGCGCTTCTTGATCTAGGTCATGAAGTTGTCGTCCAGACCAGCTGTAGGTTGACGAAAAATCTAGAAAAGTCATCACTAAAATCAGCAGGAAATCCACGGACCTCAGCATTAAACAGGGTCGCCATGTGGTCAGATTTATCCTAACCATGAGAAGGATTTATCTCGTACAATGGGGGGGCACCGTGCAAATTAGTTTGATAAGACTAATGAATCAGATCCCCAGAAAGGATAATCTCCTTAAAGATTAAAAATCAGCTTTTAAGACTGATATTACTCAATCCTAGAGATTGACCTTAAAGATTGAGAATTACAAACTCATGGAATTCGATGATATCTAAACTCGAGCTTAAACGAGAAAATATTTTGATCAAAATTACAAACCGATTTGTTTTCTGAAAACCCTATTTTCAATGCGTTCATTACCATTGAACGTAAAATCCTAGGAATTCACCTGGAATTCATTAGGTCACCTGAACTAAATCGGGTGTCAACCGTTAGAACGGTGGTTGCATAGCATGGTCAAAGACAGGACCTTGTGCCAGACCGAAAAATTATAAGGGTGAGCTTTACTATTGCTCCTACCAAGGATAGTAATTGTGTCCGACACGTTACAGACCATAATTAAAAGCATGTCAGGGGACATTGCCTTAACAGTTGCTTGTTCAACGCTTTCCTTTACAACCGGACGGTAGTTTGCCGAAAGGTAATATACGGAACAAGTAAACTGGACGTGTTGCTTTCCTAATACAAGGTTAGCAAGTGGGTGACACAAAACCATAAGTTTTGAGCTAAAATTTTCAAATCTGAAACCCACCAAACCCACAAAAATATTTTGCAAACACCGGTAAAGGGTTATCCCGGAAAACTTATCTAGGGTAAAAACTAGATTTAATTTTCAAAAGATCAAATGTTTTCATAAAGATCCAATTTCCTTAATGGATCTAAATTTTTATAGTCATGTGGGACTGTAAACCATATCGTTACTACCATTGTTTATACCGCCGTATAGAAATCACTGATGTACAAAGTGTGAAGAATAAAGAAGTGATTCTAGTATTTCAAGACAATATTGCTTGAGGACAAGCAACGCTCAAGTGTGGGAATATTTGATAATGCTAAAAACGAACATATATTTCATAGCATTATTCCTCAAGAAAGACAAGCTTTTAGTTGCAATTGTTCTATTTACAAGTGATATTCGTTTAAATAATAAAAGGTGAAGACAAAAGACAGATTCGAAGAATTGAAGACGTAAACGACCAAAAAGCTCAAAAGTACAAAAGACAATCAAAAAGGTTCCAATTATTGATAAGAAACGTCTCGAAATTACAAGAGTACAAGATTCAAAACGCAAAGTACAAGATATTAAATTGTACGCAAGGACGTTCGAAAATCCGGAACCGGGACCAGGGTCAACTCTTAACGCTCGATGCAACGGACTAAAAATTACAAGTCTACTATGCACAAGAATATAATATAATATATAAATAATTATATTAATTATTTATATTTTATATTTATATATAAATTCCGTCGGCAAGAAAGACTCCAAAAGATGTGAGCTGTAATTTCAATCTCCGCGACTCGCGGAGTTTGAAGGCCAAAAGGGCCGCGAGTCGCGGAGCCCCAATTTCAGAAACTTCCTATAAAAGCAAACGAATTCTGATCGAAAAAACCACCAAAAATATCCATCTCTCTATCTATATCATATATATTTATATTTATATTTTAATTTTAATTTTAATTTTAATTCTAATAATAAGGGTATGTTAGCGAATGTTGTAAGGGTGTAAGTCGAATTTCTGTCCGTGTAACGCTACGCTATTTTTAATCATTGTAAGTTATGTTCAACCTTTTTATATTAATGTCTCGTAGCTAAGTTATTATTATGCATATTTAAAACGAAGTAATCATGATGTTGGGCTAATTACTAAAATTGGGTAATTGGGCTTTGTACCATAATTGGGGTTTGGACAAAAGAACGACACTTGTGGAAATTAGACTATGGGCTATTAATGGGCTTTATATTTGTTTAACTAAATGATAGTTTGTTAATGTTAATATAAAGATTTACAATTGGGCGTCCCTATAAATTACCATATACACTCGATCGGACACGATGGGCGGGGTATTTATATGTACGAATAATCGTTCATTTAACCGGACACGGGAATGGATTAATAGCCACTAGAATAATTAAAACAGGGGTGAAATTACATTCAAGGGTAATTGGTGTAATTGTTAACAAAGTAGTAAAACCTTGGTTTACACGCAGTCGATAACCTGGTGTATTCATTAAACAAAGTATTAAAACCTTGTTACAATTCGAATCCCCAATTAGTTGGAATATTTAACTTCGGGTATAAGAATAATTTGATGAGGACACTCGCACTTTATATTTATGACTGATGGACTGTTATGGACAAAAACCAGACGGACATATTAAATAATCCAGGACAAAGGACAATTAACCCATGGGCATAAAACTAAAATCAACACGTCAAACATCATGATTACGGAAGTTTAAATAAGCATAATTCTTTTATTTCATATTTAATTTCCTTTATTTTATATTTAATTGCACTTCTAATTATCGCACTTTTATTTATTGTTATTTAATCGCACTTTTAATTATCGTACTTTTTAATTATCGCAATTTTATTTTATCGCACTTTTATTATTCGCAATTTCATTATCGTTATTTACTTTACGTTTTAAATTAAGTCTTTTATTTATTTAATATTTTACATTAGGTTTTAACTGCGACTAAAGTTTTAAAATCGACAAACCGGTCATTAAACGGTAAAAACCCCCCTTTATAATAATAATATTACTTATATATATATTTGTATTTTTAATAAAAGTAAACTAATATAGCGTTGAGCTTTGTTTAAAGATTTCCCTGTGGAACGAACCGGACTTACTAAAAACTACACTACTGTACGATTAGGTACACTGCCTATAAGTGTTGTAGCAAGGTTTAAGTATATCCATTCTATAAATAAATAAATATCTTGTGTAAAATTGTATCGTATTTAATAGTATTTCCTGCTAAAATTAATAACTATTTTATATACACCTCGCATAACATCATTAATCATACAGAATATTAAGAGTAGTTAATAGTATTTTGTAGCATAATATGAACTCATTTATAAAAGCTTTTTCTTCATATTAGCATTTTATAAGTTTAAATTCGGGTAGTACCTACCCGTTAAGTTCATACTTAGTAGCTAATATACAATTCAACTACTACAATTCTATATGAAAAACTGATTATAATAATATTTCGCGTTCAAACTTTTATACAATATTTTACAAACTTACAATACTGCTTATTTTACATAAAGCATGAAATATAGCACACAATAACTTTGATACAAGATGGTTGTGAAGATAATTTTAGCTAGTACACAAGTCGTTCAGCAAAGGCAATAAAGATACGTAATTCATACGTCCAGAAACAAGTCATGCATTCTGGTTTTACTAGGATTACTTCTCATCCTTGGTCTTGTGGAACATAACCGTTATGGCCATTGATAAGACAGCGTGTTGTAACATCGTCAAAGGGACGAGGGTTACGTAATGTCCAACAGTCCCGTAACAATCTAAAAACCTCATTTCTTACCCCAATTACCGACTCCGTCACTTGTGGGAACGTTTTGTTTAATAGTTGTAGCCCGATGTTCTTGTTCTCACTTTGGTGAGAAACGAACATTACTAATCCGTAAGCATAACATGCTTCTTTATGTTGCATGTTAGCCGCTTTTTCTAAATCACGAAGTCCAATATTCGGATATATTGAGTCAAAATAATTTCTTAACCCGTTGCGTAAAATAGCATTTGGGTTCCCCGCAATATATGCGTCAAAGTAAACACATCGTAACTTATGGGTTTCCCAATGTGATATCCCCCATCTTTCAAACGAAAGTCTCTTATAAACCAAGACATTCTTGGAACGTTCTTCGAATGTCTTACAAACTGATCTCGCCTTAAATAGTTGTGCCGAGGAATTCTGACCGACTCTAGACAATATTTCATCAATCATGTCTCCGGGTAGGTCTCTTAAAATATTGGGTTGTCTATCCATTTTGTGTTTTTAAACTGTAAAATAGACAAGAGTTAGATTCATAAAAAAATACTTATTAATACAAGCAATTTTTACATATATCATAAAGCATAAGCACACTATATTACATATATTACACCACACGAATACAACTATCTTATTCTGACTCGCTCGTTTCTTCTTCTTCGGTTTTGGTTCGTTTTGCCAAGTTTCTAGGGATATATGATGTTCCCCTAATACGAACCGTAATTTTCCACATTGGTTTAGAAAAACCTGGTGGTTTAGAGGTTCCCGGGTCATTGTTACAACTTAAGGACTTCGGGGGTTGACGATACATATAAAGTTCATCGGGGTTGGAATTAGATTTCTCTATTTTTATGCCCTTTCCCTTATTATTTTCTTTTGCCTTTTTAAATTCAGTTGGGGTAATTTCTATAACATCATCGGAATTCTCGTCGGAATCCGATTCATCGGAGAATTGGTAATCCTCCCAATATTTTGCTTCCTTGGCGGAAACACCATTGACCATAATTAACCTTGGTCGGTTGGTTGAGGATTTTCTTTTACTTAACCGTTTTATTATTTCCCCCACCGGTTCTATTTCTTCATCCGGTTCCGATTCTTCTTCCGGTTCCGATTCTTCTTCCGGTTCCGACTCTTCTTCCGGTTCCTCTTCGGGAACTTGTGAATCAGTCCACGAATCATTCCAATTTACATTTGACTCTTCATTATTATTAGGTGAGTCAATGGGACTTGTTCTAGAGGTAGACATCTATCACATAATATCAAACGCGTTAAGAGATTAATATATCACATAATATTCACATGTTAAAAATATATAGTTTCCAACAAAATTTGTTAAGCAATCATTTTTCAAGTAAACACGGTCGAAGTCCAGACTCACTAATGCATCCTAACAACTCGATAAGACACACTAATGCAAAATTCTGGTTCTCTAAGACCAACGCTCTGATACCAACTGAAATGTCCCGTTCTTATTGATTAAAAACGTTCCATATTAATTGATTTCGTTGCGAGGTTTTGACCTCTATATGAGACGTTTTTCAAAGACTGCATTCATTTTAAAACAAACCATAACCTTTATTTCATCAATAAAGGTTTAAAAAGCTTTACGTAGATTATCAAATAATGATAATCTAAAATATCCTGTTTACACACGACCATTACATAATGGTTTACAATACAAATATGTTACAACAAAATAAGTTTCTTGAATGCAGTTTTTACACAATATCATACAAGCATGGACTCCAAATCTCGTCCTTATTTAAGTATGCGACAGCGGAAGCTCTTAATAATCACCTGAGAATAAACATGCTTAAAACGTCAACAAAAATGTTGGTGAGTTATAGGTTTAACCTATATATATCAAATCATAATAATAGACCACAAGATTTCATATTTCAATACACATCCCATAAATAGAGATAAAAATCATTCATATGGTGAACACCTGGTAACCGACATTAACAAAATGCATATATAAGAATATCCCCATCATTCCGGGACACCCTTCGGATATGATATAAATTTCGAAGTACTAAAGCATCCGGTACTTTGGATGGGGCTTGTTGTGCCCGATAGATCTATCTTTAGGATTCGCGTCAATTAGGGTGTCTGTTCCCTAATTCTTAGATTACCAGACTTAATAAAAAGGGGCATATTCGATTTCGATAATTCAACCATAGAATGTAGTTTCACGTACTTGTGTCTATTTTGTAAATCATTTATAAAATCTGCATGTATTCTCATCCCAAAAATATTAGATTTTAAAAGTGGGACTATAACTCACTTTCACAGATTTTTACTTCGTCGGGAAGTAAGACTTGGCCACTGGTTGATTCACGAACCTATAACAATATATACATATATATCAAAGTATGTTCAAAATATATTTACAACACTTTTAATATATTTCGATGTTTTAAGTTTATTAAGTCAGCTGTCCTCGTTAGTAACCTACAACTAGTTGTCCACAGTTAGATGTACAGAAATAAATCGATAAATATTATCTTGAATCAATCTACGACCCAGTGTATACGTATCTCAGTATTGATCACAACTCAAACTATATATATTTTGGAATCAACCTCAACCCTGTATAGCTAACTCCAACATTCACATATAGAGTGTCTATGGTTGTTCCGAAATATATATAGATGTGTCGACATGATAGGTCAAAACATTGTATACGTGTCTATGATATCTCAAGATTACATAATATACAATACAAGTTGATTAAGTTATGGTTGGAATAGATTTGTTACCAATTTTCACGTAGCTAAAATGAGAAAAATTATCCAATCTTTTTTTACCCATAACTTCTTCATTTTAAATCCGTTTTGAGTGAATCAAATTGCTATGGTTTCATATTGAACTCTATTTTATGAATCTAAACAGAAAAGGTATAGGTTTATAGTCGGAAAAATAAGTTACAAGTCGTTTTTGTAAAGGTAGTCATTTCAGTCGAAAGAACGACGTCTAGATGACCATTTTAGAAAACATACTTCCACTTTGAGTTTAACCATAATTTTTGGATATAGTTTCATGTTCATAATAAAAATCATTTTCTCAGAATAACAACTTTTAAATCAAAGTTTATCATAGTTTTTAATTAACTAACCCAAAACAGCCCGCGGTGTTACTACGACGGCGTAAATCCGGTTTTACGGTGTTTTTCGTGTTTCCAGGTTTTAAATCATTAAGTTAGCATATCATATAGATATAGAACATGTGTTTAGTTGATTTTAAAAGTCAAGTTAGAAGGATTAACTTTTGTTTGCGAACAAGTTTAGAATTAACTAAACTATGTTCTAGTGATTACAAGTTTAAACCTTCGAATAAGATAGCTTTATATGTATGAATCGAATGATGTTATGAACATCATTACTACCTTAAGTTCCTTGGATAAACCTACTGGAAAAGAGAAAAATGGATCTAGCTTCAACGGATCCTTGGATGGCTCGAAGTTCTTGAAGCAGAATCATGACACGAAAACAAGTTCAAGTAAGATCATCACTTGAAATAAGATTGTTATAGTTATAGAAATTGAACCAAAGTTTGAATATGATTATTACCTTGTATTAGAATGATAACCTACTATAAGAAACAAAGATTTCTTGAGGTTGGATGATCACCTTACAAGATTGGAAGTGAGCTAGCAAACTTGAAAGTATTCTTGATTTTATGTAACTAGAACTTGTAGAATTTATGAAGAACACTTAGAACTTGAAGATAGAACTTGAGAGAGATTAATTAGATGAAGAAAATTGAATAATGAAAGTGTTTGTAGGTATTTTTGGTCGTTGGTGTATGGATTAGATATAAAGGATATGTAATTTTGTTTTCATGTAAATAAGTCATGAATGATTACTCATATTTTTGTAATTTTATGAGATATTTCATGCTAGTTGCCAAATGATGGTTCTCACATGTGTTAGGTGACTCACATGGGCTGCTAAGAGCTGATCATTGGAGTGTATATACCAATAGTACATACATCTAAAAGCTGTGTATTGTACGAGTACGAATACGGGTGCATACGAGTAGAATTGTTGATGAAATTGAACGAGGATGTAATTGTAAGCATTTTTGTTAAGTAGAAGTATTTTGATAAGTGTATTGAAGTCTTTCAAAAGTGTATAAATACATATTAAAACACTACATGTATATACATTTTAACTGAGTCGTTAAGTCATCGTTAGTCGTTACATGTAAGTGTTGTTTTGAAACCTTTAGGTTAACGATCTTGTTAAATGTTGTTAACCCAATGTTTATAATATCAAATGAGATTTTAAATTATTATATTATCATGATATTATCATGTATGAATATCTCTTAATATGATATATATACATTAAATGTCTTTACAACGATAATCGTTACATATATGTCTCGTTTAAAAATCATTAAGTTAGTAGTCTTGTTTTTACATATGTAGTTCATTGTTAATATACTTAATGATATGTTTACTTATCATAGTATCATGTTAACTATATATATATCCATATATATGTCATCATATAGTTTTTAGAAGTTTTAACGTTCGTGAATCACCGGTCAACTTGGGTGGTCAATTGTCTATATGAAACATATTTCAATTTATCAAGTCTTAATAAGTTTGATTGCTTAACATGTTGGAAACATTTAATCATGTAAATATCAATCTCAATTAATATATATAAACATGGAAAAGTTCGGGTCACTACATTGACGATACCATATCCTAGAGTATATTGTTGGTTCGTTTTGATGAGGGTTTAAGTTCGATATTGACGATACCTCATGTATGGATTAAAGTTCGATGTTGACGAATCCATACCGCTATTATAGTGAAATTCGATGAGGGTTTAAGTTCGATGTTGGCGATACCTCATATGTGGGTTTAAGTACGATGTTGACGATACCACATTTATTGGGACGAATGGGAATTAAGTTCGATGTTGACGATACCATTTGTTGAGCTAGCCTTGGGATTTGAATACTAATGGATGTTGTGAACATCAATGCTTATGTATTGTGTTGTTGCATTATATGATATTGTTATACTAGCTTATGTTATTGAGGATTTAGCGTTATACATTATAAAGGTATGCTAATTATGTTACTAGTATGTATGCGGATATGTTGTAAGTGTTTGCAAGTAAGTAAGTTATATATGTATATGTATAATTATTGCATTCACTAAGCTTTGCTTACCCTCTCGTTGTTTACCTTTTTATAGGCTCGGGCGTTGACAAGGGTAAGGGTATACGGTTGGATTAGAGATTCCCGCTTGTTTGATAGGGGACGCTTTTGGATGTGATAGCTTTTGGAATTTGACCGAGATTTGGGTAGTTTAACCCCAAACACCATGCTCTTAGTGTCGTTTGGAATTTAAACTAATGTGGTCGAAACTCGTGTTTTGTATGAAACTCGTAAAACAGCCGATGTGGGCCCCATTTTGTAAAACTCATTTTATTATTGAATCATGTGAGTTTTAACTATTATGACATGTTGTGAAAAGCGTTTCGTCTAAATATGTCGGGAAGTGGGAGATCTTTATTTGAAAAATTGCAAAACCGGACAGAACTGAAAACAGACCTGTGCGCGCCGCGCACCCTGAGGTGGTGCGTGTGGCGCACTCCACTGTTATAAAAAAAAATATATTTGTTTCGCGTATTTGGTTGGTTATTGGTTTGGGTTGTTAAAAGTGGTATCAGAGCATGGTCTAAGGGATTTAGGCGACTTGAGATAGGTGCCTAGACTTAGACTTGATTGTGTACGCGCTTTATGTGGGACTTGTAGGAGACGGATCGGACCGGGAGTTGATTAGTGCTTAGGTTTATGTGAATTAACCTTGCACTAATTGTTTTGTGTTGTTTTAGGGATCATCAAGCGAGATAGGCATTGTACTAGCAAGTTAATGCGACGTACTCGCGTAACAATGATTAGCTACCATTGTTATGGGTTCAAATCGTGTCAAAGAAGTGATGTATGACGATTGTTAAGCAAGATGGGGTAGTGTGGTGTATATGTATATACGTATGTGTTAAGTCCTTTCGTTTCGTTGCTTAATTTACTTCGTTTTATAGAATGAAGATGAGAAATGGACACGACACCAATGACGGAAGTACGAGTGAGGAAGTTGAACTCACGACCAAGGTCGAGGCCATCTTTAAAAGGCTAAAAAAGGATTTTCTTGACGATGTTTGAAAGGTTTTCCAAGAGTCGGTTGATGGACAAGTGACCGAAATGATAAATGAACGAATGAAAGCCGCAATAGAGGAGGCTTTAGAAGCTAGAAACATTTATCCTTGAGGTGAAGGGGGTGAAGGTAATGGTGGGGGTGGAAGGCGGGACTTCCACTACAAAAATTTTAAGGATACTAAACCTCCGATGTTTAATGGGGTGAGGGATCCATTGAAAAGCACTTGTTGGATTTTCAATATCGAGGGAGCTTTCCGTACCGCGGAATGTCCTCCCGAGAAGAAGACGACGTATGGGTCTAGCATGTTGCGCAAAGAAGGCAAGTTGTGGTGGGACGATAAAATCAAATTATATGGTGAAGAGCAATGCATGAGCTTGACATGGGAGGAGTTTAAGAAGGAATTTTTCCAAGAATACCGAACTTTTTCCGATCTTGATAGAATCCGGGATGAGTTGAACAATTTGCAACAAGGTTCAATGGACTTGGTCACTCTCAAGTCTACCTTCTTGGCAAAGACTCATTTTTGTCCGAAATATATTGGTGACGATCACAAGCTAATGAAAGATTTCTACCGTACCATGAATGATGAGTATAAGGGTAAGATTAGTCGAGGATCGGCTAAGTCTTTTGAAGAGTTGTTTGAATTGGCTCGGGGTTTTGAGCCGGAGGTTCCAAGAAAAAGCGATTTCACTTTTTCTAAAAGAAAGTTTGAAGCTTCTAGTCATTCTAACTTTTCCAACAAGAAGAACAAGAACAAGAAGGGTTCCGAAAGTGTAAATAGTGTGAAGAAGGGAGGTTTCGGGAACTTTATCCCTACTTGCTACAATTATGGGGCACGAGGTCATTTAGCTCGGGATTGTACAAAGCCTCATTCAACAAACAAGCTCACTTGTTTTAATTGCAACAAGGAAGGACACCGAAAGTCGGAGTGCCCCGACTTGAACACCGATCATGTTAAACGGTTGGAGAAAGCGGCGGGCACGGCTAGGGGTCGCAACTATTTGATGATGAATGAGGAGGCCAAGCAATCCAACTAAGTCATTTCAGGTACTTTCATGGTTAACTCTAATCCGGCACGAATCATATTTGATAGTGGTGCCAATTTATCATTTGTTTCTCCAAGATTCGTGCCTAAGTTAAATAAACCGCTAGTTAAGTTAAGTCGTCCAGTAGAAGTTGAAATAGCGGATGGAAAGACGGCGCTAGTGGTTGATGTGTGTAAAAATTGTAACGTTGTGTTTGGTGCCAAAAATTTTAAAATCGATCTCATTCCGATGACTTCGGGTGATTTTGATATCGTTGGTATGGATTGGCTCGATCATAATAGAGCCGATATTGCATGCCATGATAAGTTTATTCGGGTAAAAACCCCAAGTGGGGGAGAGTTAATTATTCATGGCAATAAGCGGAGAAGACTTGTGCCGATATGCACTTTTGCAAGGGCACGTCGTTTCCTTGTTAGTGGTGGCATGGCTTTTCTAGCCCATGTTGTTGATACTCGTGATGAGCCACCACCCATTCGTGAAATTCCGGTGGTGAGTGAATTTGAAGACGTTTGTCCGGATGAGTTACCGGGTGTTCCAGCGGAAAGACAGGTTGAATTTCGCATCGAGTTGGTTCCGGGGGCTACCCCCATTGCTAAAACTCCTTATCGTTTAGCGCTGACGGAAATGCAAGAGTTGTTAAATCAAACCCAATAGTTACTTGAGAAGGGTTTTATTCGACCGAGTACTTCGCCATGGGGCGCTCCGGTTTTATTCGTAAAGAAGAAAGACGGTAGCATGCGGATGTTCATCGATTATCGGGAGTTGAACAAAGTGAAGATCAAGAATCGTTATCCTTTGCCTAGTATTGAAGATTTGTTTGACCAACTCCAAGGTGCAACGTATTTCTCCAAAATCGACCTACGGTCGGGCTATCACCAAATGCGGGTCCGAGAGGAAGATATCGAGAAAACGGCTTTTCGAACGCGTTATAGGCATTTTGAGTTTGTGGTAATGCCTTTTGGTCTTATGAATGCACCGGCGGCATTCATGGATCTTATGAACCGAGTGTGCCAACCTATGTTGGACAAGTCGGTGATTGTGTTCATTGACGACATACTTGTCTATTGAAAAGTATGAAGGAACATGAACATCATTTGAGGGGTGTGTTAAAGACATTGCGGAAGGAGAAGTTGTATGCTAAATTCTCCAAATGTGAATTTTGGCTAAGGGAAGTTCAATTCCTTGGCCATATCGTGAACGAAAATGGTATTCAAGTAGACCCGGGGAAGATTGAGACGGTAAAGAGTTGGGGACGACCGACTACGCCTACGGAAATCCGAAGTTTTCTCGGATTGGCCGGTTATTATCGTCGGTTTATCCAAGACTTTTCTAAGATCGCTTCTCCATTGACAAAATTGACAAGAAAGAACGCAAGATTTAATTGGGAGAACGAGCAAGAAATTGCTTTTCAATTGTTAAAAGAGAAGTTATGTCAAGCTCCGGTGTTAGTATTGCCGGAAGGTGTGGAAGACATGATGGTTTATTGTGATGCTTCTTTAAATGGGCTCGGGTGTGTTATAATGCAAAGGGGTAAAGTCATCGCTTATGCCTCTCGACAATTAAAGGAACACGAAACGAGATATCCGACTCATGATCTTGAGTTGGCGGCGGTTGTTCATGCGTTGAAAATTTGGCGCCATTACTTGTATGGTGTCAAGTATACGATTTATTCAGATCACAAGAGTTTGAAACATCTTTTTGATTAAAGAGATTTGAATTATCGTCAACGTAGATGGATGGATGTGGTGAAAGATTATGATTGTGAAATACTTTATCATCCGGGCAAGGCGAATGTAGTCGCGGATGCGTTAAGTTGAAAGAGTCA
Source organism: Rutidosis leptorrhynchoides (assembly GCF_046630445.1). Taxonomy (NCBI): domain Eukaryota; kingdom Viridiplantae; phylum Streptophyta; class Magnoliopsida; order Asterales; family Asteraceae; genus Rutidosis; species Rutidosis leptorrhynchoides. Next base: position 381,327,966 of record NC_092336.1, on the reverse strand, counting down.
CCACCCGGCGTTACGATTAGGATTGTTACGTATGATTATTACTAACGATTTTCTTGAAAAACTTGGTGTGATTCAAATTGAAGCTTACGTTCACAACAAGCATGCGGAACGAATTGTGGGGTAATCAGAATTCATTACTATGGGTTCGCGTGCTTTGTTGTCTTTTCAAGGAAGAGTGTGGGTGCCTAAGATGGGGGATTATCGACGAGTGCTACTTGATGAAGCACATAAGTCAAAGTATTCCATTCATCCGGGAGCGACGAAAATGTATCTTGATTTGAGAAAGGATTATTGGTGGCTGGGCATGAAACGTGATGTTGTTAAGTATGTTGAGCAATGTGTCACGTGTTTGCAAGTTAAAGCCGAACACCAAAAGCCGTATGGTAAGTTACAACCGTTATAAATCCCGAAATTGAAATGGGAGCACATTACCATGGATTTTATTGCAAAATTACCAAAGACGGCGAGAACCCAATTTGATTCGATTTGGGTGATAGCTGATCGGTTGATGAAAAGTTCCTTGTTTCTTCCCATTCGGGAAGCGATATCATCGGAGACTTTGACTAAATTGTTTATCAAAGAGGTAGTCGTTCGACATGGGGTTCCTATATCTATTATTTCGGATCGAGATACCCGTTTTACATCTCGGTTTTGGGAAAAGTTTCATGAAGATATGGGCACACAATTGAAATTGAGCACGGCGTATCATCCTCAAACGGATGGTCAAACCGAACGTACGAATCAAACTTTGGAGGATATGCTACGGGCGTGTATTATTGATTTCGGTGGTAGTTGGGATGAGCACTTACCTTTGGTGGAATTCTCGTACAATAATAGTTATCATACTGGTATCGGGATGCCACCTTATGAGATGCTTTATGGACGAAGGTGTCGAACTCCAATTTGTTGGGGTGAAGTGGGTCAAAAGGAAATCGGGAGTACTGATTTGGTTTTAGGAACGAATAGCAAGATCGATATAATTCGAGATCATTTGAAAAAGGCGCAAGATAGACAAAAGTCGTATGCCGCCAAGCGTAGACGAATGATTGAGTTCCAAGAGGGCAACAAAGTGATGCTTAAAGTTTCGCCATGGAAAGGTATTATTCGGTTTCGAAAACGGGGAAAGTTAGCTCCTCGGTTTATTGGGCCATTTAAGGTTTTAGCTCTTGTTGGTGAAGTCGCGTATCGTTTGGAATTGCCCGAAGAGCTTGGGGGGATCCATAATACATTTCATGTTTCCCATCTCCGTAAGTGTCTTGCGGATGATTCATCATGGGTACCTTTGGACAAAATCGAGCTAAACAATAAATTAGAGTATATTGAGGAGCCGATTGCCATACTCGATGAGAAGGTCAAAAGGTTGAGACATAAAGAGGTTAGGACTTTTAAAGTTCAATGGCATCGCAGTAAGGGTTCCGAGTTTACTTGGGAGCCCGAAGAATTCGTGTTGATTTATCTTCCCTCTTGTCATGCGGCTTGGATCGCGAGGACGCGCTCCGATTCAAGTGGGGGAGAGTTGTAAGACCCTAATAATAATTGTACAGCAGTGTAATTATGGTACATTAAGTGTGGGTGACTTTGTATATTAAAACAGAGGTCAGAGAACGAACTGGGCTGGGTGCGCTCAGCGCACACTCAGGGGTGCGCCTGGCACACTCCTCACTGTAGCCGGGTTCTATTTGTTTTATTCAGATATTTTGATGGGCATTTTGGTAATTTCACTTGTGGACGAGTTGGAGGACAGTAGGTCAGATCTTGGGGTATCATTCACTCCATTTTCAACAACCTTATCTTCTTCACTTTAATTTTGGAGAGAGAGTGTGATTTCTTGAGTGAGAAAGCTTAAATCCAAGAGGAAGAAGTTGTTCTCGGGCCAAAGTGTGGGTATTAAAGTCGTTCATCTACTCACTAGCTATGTTGTGGTTGTAGTGGTAAGCTCTAATCTTGTTTTCCTTACTTTGATTTTGTGTAGGGTTAGGTTTTGGGTAAATGAAGAACATAAAACCCATATCTGTTGATTTTGGGTCTTCTTGGGTAAGATGGAGTCATGAAGACTCAATGGTAACTAACCTAGGGTTTCAAAGTGTTAATTGATGTTTATGAGTCCGAATTGGTTAGTTAATTACTAGCACACCTAGCTAATTGGTAAATGGGTGTTAGTTGGGTTAGTGGATGACCCGAAATGGGTGTGTTGACTTTAAATGAGTCAAAGGGGTTAATGATTGACCTAGATGGGGATTATGGGTATGAATTACCCTAATTGTGTTATAGTTAGAGTTGATAGACCTTAATCACTAGCTTTTAAGTGATTGACGATGGTCTTGACCCTTAAGGGGCGGTTTTGGTGAAAATGGGGCATTTAATGCATTTAAGTCATTAAATGCACTTGAGTGAATTGTTGGTGTTTAGCCCAACAAGTTTGTTTGTTGATTGAGTACTTATTGTATTAGGTACTCGGCTTTAAAGCATTCGGAAGTATAAAATCATCACCAAATCGTTGAGGTGAGTGGAATAATTATATATGTATGTATATGATTTATTTACTTGTGGGGTATGGGTTAAAGTTCGATGTTGACGATACCATATCCTAGAGTATATTGTTGGTTCGTTTTGATGAGGGTTTAAGTTCGATGTTGACGATACCTCATGTATGGATTTAAAGTTCGATGTTGACGAAGCCATACCGCTATTGTAGTGAAATTCGATGAGGGTTTAAGTTCGATGTTGACGATACCTCATATGTGGGTTTAAGTTCGATGTTGATAATACCACATTTATTGGGACGAATGGGAATTAAGTTCGATGTTGATGATACCATTCGTTGAGCTAGCCTTGGGATTCGAATACTAATGGATGTTGTGAACATCAATGCTTATGTATTGTGTTGTAACGTATTGTGTTGTTGCATTATATGATATTGTTATACTAGCTTATGTTATCGAGGATTTAGCGTTATACATTATAAAGGTATGCTAATTATGTTGCTAGTATGTATGCGGATATGTTGTAAGTATTTGCAAATAAGTAAGTTATATATGTATGTGTATAATTATTGCATTCACTAAGCTTTGCTTACCCTCTCGTTGTTTACCTTTTTATAGGCTCGGGCGTTGACAAGGGTAAGGGCGTACGTTGGATTAGAGATTCCCGCTTGTTTGATAGGGGACGCTTTTGGATGTGATAGCTTTTGGAATTTAACCGAGATTTGGGTAGTTTAACCCCAAACACCATGCTCTTAGTGTCATTTGGAATTTAAACTAATGTGGTCGAAACTCGTGTTTTTGTATGAAACTCGTAAAACGGCCGATGTTGGGCCCCATTTTGTAAAACCCATTTTATTATTGAATCGTGTGAGTTTTAACTATTATGACATGTTGTGAAAAGCATTTCGTCTAAATATGTCGGGAAGTGGGAAATCTTTATTTGAAAAATTGCAAAACCGGACAGAACTAAAAACAGACCTGTGCGCGCCGCGCACCCTGAGGTGGTGCACGTGGCGCACTCCGCTGTTATAAAAAAAAAATTGTTTCGCGTATTTGGTTGGTTATTGGTTTGGGTTGTTACAGTTATAGTGTTTCTAATTCTCCCATGTCTTTATATTGCTATACGCATTGATATACACGGTATGTAATTCTGTGTTGTTGTCGTGCTTATATTTTCCTTTGTATTTCGGAGCTCCATGCTTTTGTTTTCTCTTCTCGATTTTAAGTAGAGTAAGTAATCGTTTAGAATTCGTAGGTATGAAGTTTAAATTGAATATAACTAATGTTCTAAAAATAAGTTGTGATAGCACGATCTGATTTGTTAAATTACCAGAAATCACAGAAGAGATAAAAATATCAAGAAAATGCTTTATTGATATGTTTAGAAGTTAAATAGAATGAAAGAGTTATGTCACATGGCACATGATGACGGTATTGTCTGTGAATCATCACGTTCTATTAGAAATTCAGCATGACTTACTGTGATATAATCACGTTGGCCGGGCGTCATTATATTATACTAACTCATGCTTCAACTCCCAACACTTCTCCAGAAATCATTCATAATTTAAACTAGAAGGTTATAACATTTAGAAACTAAAACAGTTTCTTATATGATGTAATATAGATAGCACGAAGAGATAAATAATTTCGGACAAGAATACTTATGAAAATATCCTCAGAAATATCGAAGATATTTATGATGATATTTTGGAATTTCTAAGATCGGAGGTTACTGAAGAAAATTCTTCCACAAGGATTTAGAATAATTAAGGAGCATGATATTCGCTTGAGATTTCGTCAGGTAATAAGGAAATTGTGATTATTAATATTGCGATAATTAAAATTGCGATAAATAAATTGCGATAATTAAAATTGCAATAAATAAATTGCGATAATTAAAATGACAATAAACAAAATGTAATAAGGAAATAGTCATAACGGTTATAGGAACAGTTAGCTAGGAACAGTTAGCTAAGATTTGGTTAGTATAGATTTAAAATTTTACGTAGTTAATTAATTAGTTACTAATCAATTTCATTTTGTCCATTATTTTCTTCATTATGCCACTTGTCAAATCTTGACTTGAATTCTGATTTGTCAAATTCTGAATATGTAATTGAATGAAAATGGTTGTTCTTCGGTGAATGGATACATATATTTGCGGATGCAAATGGGATAATAAATGACTGTTGAATCAGATTTGAAGAATGTACAGTGTAACTTATTAATGTGAAATCTAAATATTTCTCTGGTATTATCTACCCGTTAAAATATTTTCACGATTAACAGTTTGTACAAAAGAATTTTTAATTACAATCTTTATGAAAATATACTTACATATATATTTTCTTCAGATGTAATCATGGATTTGATGAATTAATATGATATTAATCTCATCCGATTTACGGTTAGAACTAGAATATAAAATCTCTAAAACATTCGAGATTACATAATCGTCATGTAAAACGAAGATAAATGATGTAGAAAGATGTGTAGAACGAAGATTATTGATGTATAACACGATGTAGAACAATGGTTATGCTCGAGATATAGATTGTGATGTTGAGGCATGTGATGTTGACGCTTGTTATGCAGATGTTGTTGTTGGTGGTACCGAGTATTACATTTGTTTACTATTTAAGCTCGAAATCATTTATATTCAATATAATTTTATATCTATATATAGATTCATTATAATAATAAACTTTATTATATTGGTTATTATTTTATATTCTTAATTCCAATAATTAATAATTTATTAATGTATTATTATATATAATTATTTATATCTAATTATATTTATATACATATCTATTGTTCGTGAATCGTCGAAAATGGTCGAAGGGTATTTGCATATATGAAAACAGTTCAAAATTTTTGAGACTCAACCTAACTGACTTTGCTTATCGTGTCAAAAATATTAAATCGTATCGAGAGTTTGAATTAAAATTAGTCAAAATTTTCCGGGTCATGACATAATACGACAAGGATATTACTGGCTAACAATTTACAGAGATACAACACAAGTGATCAAAACATGTGATGCCTGTCAGCGGCACGAAACCGTCCAGCGTTTACCCAAATATGATTTAATCTTCGTATCATCTGCATGGCCATTTTGTAAGTGGGCAATTGATATAATAGGGCCATTTCCAAGAAGCATAGGAAATGCAAAGTTCTTGGTGGTTGCAGTTGATTTCTTCAGTAAGTGGGTTGAAACAAAGGTGTAAGCACGGATAACGGGTGGAAATATAAAGAAGTTTGTGTGGAATAATATCATCTGTATATATGGTTTATCAAACGAAATTGTAAGCGATAATGGTAAGTAGTTTGTAGATAATCCGTTCAGAAGTTGGTGTGTGGAATTAAACATCAAATAAACATTTACCTCAGTTGCTCACCCACAAGCCAATGGCCAAGTTGAGGTAATAAATAAGGAAATTGTAGCCAGCATAAAGGCTAGGTTGGGTTTGAGTCAGACTAAATGGGTAGACGAAGTACCATACATTTTGTGGGCTCACCGTACAATGACAAAACGGAGCACGGGTGAAAAACCGTTCACCCTGGTATATGGCACTGAGACAGTAATACCAGCTGAAACCCGTGTTCCGACACAAAGAGTTTTGGCATTTGATATAGAAAATAATTCATCTATATGACGACCCTCATTTTTCCATTTCTGTTTACTGTTCTACTATTAGGATTTCTTGTACTCGTAAACTTTGTTTAACAAACTTTGATTAAATAGTAATTTTTGATCAATATTTCCGTTAACATAAGTTTATGTATTTGTGTGTTATTTTTTATTATATAAACTATATGTAATATTAATGTGACAATATTTATAAATTGCAAACTAATAAGAACTAAAATAAATAAATAAAAATACATGGCAAATAATGTAAAATAAATAAATAAAATGCAATATAAATAAAAGTAACATTAAAAAAATAAAATAAAATAAAATATATATATAAATAGCTAATGTCGAAAAAATATATATAAATAATAATAATGTACAAATAATAATTGGCTAGGAGATTAATATATATATATATATATATATATATATATATATATATATATATATATATATATATATATATATATATATATATATATATATATATATATATATATATATATATATATATTACATAATTAAGTAATAATGTCATTTTAAAAAAAATATAAATAATATGTATAAAGCTTGGGTCGGTTTTAAAAAAAAAAAAAAAAAAAAAAAAAAAAAAAAAAAAGCTTGATTCCTAATTCATTCCTAATCCTAGTCTAATTCTTTCACCTCAAGAAAACCTTGTTCATTAAGTTATTTCCTAAGCTATCCTAATGTGATTAGGAAACTAAATGCAACTATAAAAAGCCTCATGATATTCTATAAGTGCATCACAAAATAAACCTACGAATCCCATTTATTAGCCTGTTTAGTGGACAGATTTTTTGGCAGACTTTTCCTTCATCTGCAACGACTACAAACAGCCCCTCAATTAGCCTTTTCAGTCGACTTTTATCCCCTTCAGGCAAGCCTGCAAATCTCCATTCAACTCAGCCTCCAACCACCATCAAACCTGCTTGTTTCCTGTTGTTTCTGTGCAACGAAAACAGCCCAGAAATCGAGTAAGTTTGCTTCTGTTTCTGTTGTATTATTCGACACCACAACAGCCCTTCAAAGTTTAATTATTGCTGCTTGTTTTCTGCTTATTTGCGAGCCAAAACAGTCCCATAATCAACCCGTGCTGCTACATTTTCTTTCTGGTTTCTGTTGCTGCTGTCATGTTCAAACAGTTCAAGAAAAACCCTTCAATTGGGTCGTGAATTGTTGCTGCTAGTTCCTGGTTCTGTTCAGTTTTCATTCATCACCCATTCTCTTGATATTAATCTTCTAAAGGTAGCTCTAAAACCCTAGTTAATCTTGCTTTTAATCTATTACTTTTAAGTTGTATTTAAGTATTATGTTTTAAGTATTATGTTAAGTATTATGAATTAATTATGATTGAACTAGATTATAAATATGTTTATTTAAGATTGTTAAGTTGAAAAAGTATTATGAATAAGTTAATGATGATGATAAAAGTATTTAGGTTATGAATTAGCTAATATATTCATGTATGAATATGAAGAATGGTCTTTATTATGAGTATTAATAATATGTTAAATAATAATGAGATAATGATGATTAAAAGATTAAGTATAAGGTTAAGTATGATGTAAATAGTTAAAAGTTTATGGTTAATAAGATTAGGGTACATGCATGCATGCATGCATGCATACATATGTATGTACATATATATAAGTAGGTATATGCTTGTGTATACATTTAGATGTATACATACGTGTATATGTATGAGTATATATGTATGTATATGTACGTGTGTGTGTGTATGTATGAGTATGTATGTATTTATATGTATCACCTTTACACTAATGTATATGTAACACTTACTTAAAATATATACATATATCGTACAGTTATAAACATATACTTGTATGATAATAATAAAGAATATATGTATGTATCATGTAGGTAACTATATTTATGTAACACATACAAAGATTATATTATGTATGTATATAAAACATGATAAGGTCTTATAAGGATGGTTAATTAATTATGGGATTATTAAAGTAATAATATTATACTAGAACTTATAAACCTAACTATATAGTCACACCATAAATTACACTAAGTATATTATCACATATATATATAATTAATAAGTACATTAGTAAATTGCTATGTGTATACACCTATAACGTGAAGGTTATAATTAAAGATAATGTACAAAGACTACAAACATCACCGCTAGTTGTGGCCTAGGGTAATCCTTGTTGCCTTATGGGAACCGCTTGTGGATTTCGAATGCCATGACTTAGATTATGGTCAAGAATCCTGGGCCCCCGGTAACAACAGATCATTCGAGTGACTTGCATGATAGCAACGAAATTTGGGCGAGATTGTACAACATCTTTGTGAAGAATTATAACCCGGACTTCTTAAACTAGAAACTTACTATAAGTGGAAGCTTTCCATAAATAGTAGGTTTTCAAAAATAGAAACTTTTGAGAATAGGATTTTTTCTCAAAAACCGTCACTGTTAATTTAGTTTACTATATTAATAAACTAACTTTATGTCTGTAAGACATTAACTAATTAAAGGTTATATCTCTAGGTTGAGATCTCCGATTACATACTCCGTTCATACTACTTGCGTGGAATTTCTTACTTGCTACTAAGGTGAACTTCATAGCCCCACTTTTTTAACTTGCTTTATATACTTATTTTGAACTTTCGGGGTGAGACACATGCTTGCTTTCAAAGTGTTTTACGCTTAGACACAAGTACCCAAAAACTGTTTAACTGTTCTGACATGCTTTGTTTCATACTAAATCCCTGCCATGATATCATTAATTGCTACGTATAAACGCAAACTTAGTTATTGTGAGTAGGCCTATTGAGAGCGACATCTCTAACCATTTGACCGTTGGTCTTTGGTTACATAATAATGATTAAAGTGACACTAACAGTTCAAGGTGTCATTGGGTAACTTTGTTTAGTTTCGATATCATAACTTCAGCACTACTTTTGATAACTAAATCCTGTGGTCTAAAACAATTATAAACCTATGTTGTTCACTCAACCATTTTTGGTTGACACTTTAAGCATGTTTTGTCTCAGGTGAAGATTGCTAAAGATTGTTTGCTATTTGGACTTTGCTGCTTTTGGAGTCCGCATTTTATATTCATATTATTGCATTAAAACACTTAAGTTTACATTTACATTATTAAAGGATTCATTGTAATGACTTTAATTCCGCTGCTTTAAATACATTGGTTTTTATTAAAAACATCTCATTTAGAGTCGTTCTCGCTTTACACTTGTGTTATGATATTGGTTAGTCACATATGACCCCCGGTCCCATTTAGGGGGTGTGACAGATTGGTATCAGTGCCAGGTTGTTATAGAGAACCAGGATTGCATTTTATGTGGGCCTTATGTGTTAGTTAGGTGCCTTATCATTCTATAGGTCTATAACCTTTCCTGTTTTAGTTTCTAGTGCATTTTCCCTTTACATTTTATTCATGCTTTTGTGTCATCCTTAGAACCTACCTAATCATCTCTCTTTCTTTTCATTTAGGATGTCACGCCGTAACCCAATCGTCATTTCTGACTCCGAGGAATCCGACTCCGAAAGATCTGTCCGCACAACGACTTATGGACCCGTTTCCCCGCCATTATCACCAACTCACCCAAACTATATTCCTGCTATACCACCCACAACACCTGTTGTCATAGCTCCTTCTTTAAAAAGAAAGGAACCCTAGACATCAGTTACCGAGAGTTCAAGTTCACCTAAAGAACCCCGCCTTACCACTGTTCTCGTGTTTTGCACGAACTCTGTTGAACATGCTATGGTAATGAGTGATTTACATGAAGTGAAGACAGAGTTTGGTAAACAAATGGAACTTATTAATAGTCACTTTAGTACGCTTGAAGATCAACAAGAGGAATTGTCAACATACTCATATAATGTGTATAACATCTTCAGAAAGACTGCTAAAAGACATGATAGAGAAATTGAGCTGCAAGATCAAAGGATTGAGGAACTGGAGAAGGAAGTGCAGTTTCCCAAGGATCTTCTGTGTGAAAAATTCAAGACCCAACCCCCATCTCCTAAGAAGGATTAGATCTTAGGATTTCTTTTTCTGTTTCTGTATTAGTTTTCGTTCATTGTAAAGGCTTTGCCTAAACCTACTATCTTTGTTTCATTTCATGTTTATTCTAGTTTCGTTTCGTGTGTAATAAAAGATGTTAGTTATCTTTGTGATGTTTAATAAAATTTAAGTGTTTTATTACATCTCGTTGTTTTCACTTATATATTCCCTATTACATGTTGTGTGAAATTTGTGCATTTATTAAACAAACTTATAACTTACTAGCACCATAACTCTAAAACTAATACTGTTGTATGTATTGAAGATCAATGGCTTAATCAACTCATAGTGCTAACGCTCTTCCAAATGTTACTTTGACTCCCGCACAATTTCAACAACTGTTGGCTGCCGCGCAAGGCAATGGCAACAAAGGCGCACCGCGAAATTTTTCGATTATTTGTTTACATCAAAATTTCATGAACTACCAGCCCCCTACATACAAGAGTATTGAAAGACCTGGGTTTAGAAATATGGAAATGGTGAATGCTGATCTCATGAGCTACACCAACCGATTCCAAGAATTTGCTTTCATGAATCCTCACATGACTACTCCCGAGCATTTAGGGATCCAAAGCTACATCAATGGATTACCTGTTGGCGTCCAGAGAGATGTTACCTTAACAAACCCAAACACTATACAAGAAGCCGCTTGCATGGAAAGCTATTTCATTGACAAACATAAGAAGAAAGAAGGTGCAAAAAGGAAGAGGGAAGGAATGGAGCAAGAAAATTCTAAGGGAAAATTCAACAAGCTTTACAAGGGAAACCGTCCTTATTGCAAAAGATGTGAGAAACATCATGAAGGATGGGGTAAGGCTAAGTGCACCAAGTGTAAGAAGGTGGGTCACATAGCCAAAAATTGTAGAGTCATGGATCCATCAACCAAAACTCCAGCAATAAGGACAAATGCAACCGTTCTTACTTGCTATAAATGCGGAGGAGTAGGGCATTTCAAAAATTAATATTCGGATAAGAAGAAGAATGAAGAGACACAATGAAGAGTTTTTGGAAACCACTAGAGTCATTTAAATTTCTCATTTTCATAGTATTCTTTATGTTACCATTCAGTACTTCTATAATTTGGAGGATTTCGTTAAGTTTCTGTAATACTCTAGTTATTTTCTTTAAAATGAATGAATGATATTATTTTCTTTTCTTTCATTTTCCATTAAATCATTCACCTCGAAGAAGATGAATATTGACTAGATGACATAGTAGTAATTTTATGGAGGGATAAACGTATGATTTAGTATAATATAATGATGCCTGATCAACGTAGTTATATTATGATAAGTTATGCAGAAATCCTAATGGAGCATGATGGAAATAAGGTCTGATCAACCATAGGACCATTGTGTACCATTACCTACTCCTTATCTCTATATTGTCAACTAAAAATATCAACCTTAGATATTATATTATCTTTTGCTTTCAAATTATCCACGCCCAGTGCTGCACCTATTGCAAAGGCACCATACTGATTGGCTCCATCTGAAATGAAGGAATTATACAATCAACTCCAAGAATTTTTGGAGAAAGGTTTCATTCATCCTAGCTCATCTCCGTGGGGAGCACCCGTTCTATTTGTTAAGAAGAAAGATGGCACGTTGAGAATGTGTATTGATTACCGAGAACTCAACAAGCTAACCATCAAGAATCGTTATCCACTCCCGCGTATTGATGACCTATTTGACCAATTGCAAGCGTTAAGTATTTATTCAAAGATTGATCTTAGGTCGGGTTATCATCAACTAAGAGTCAAGGAAACTGATGTTTCTAAGACTGCTTTTCGAACTCGTTATGGACACTATGAGTTTCTTGTCATGCCTTTTGGTTTAATCAATGCTCCTGCTGTATTCATGGATCTTATGAACCGTGTATGCAAACCTTATCTTGATAAATTCGTGATCGTTTTCATTGATGATATTCTAATCTATTCCAAGAACGAGAAAGAGCATGAGCAACATCTGCGATTGATTCTAGAGCTCTTAAATAAAGAACAAATGTATGCCAAGTTCTCTAAATGTGAATTTTGGTTGCGAACTGTACAATTTTTAGGACATGTAGTTGATAGTGAAGGAATACATGTCGATCCGGTGAAAATCACTGCTATTCGGAATTGGGAAGTGCCTAAGAGTGCGAAACATATTCGCCAATTTTTAGGACTTGCTGGTTATTACAGAAGGTTCATCAAAGATTTTTCTATTCTAGCCAAACCTCTCACCAAGTTAACTCACAAGGGGAAGAAGTTTGAGTGGTCCGAAGAACAGGAATCTACTTTTAAGGTCCTAAAGGATAAATTGACTACAGCCACGGTTCTATCATTACCCGATGGCAACGACGATTTTGTAGTCTATTGTGATGCCTCGAACCAAGGTTTCGAATGTGTCTTAAGGCAACGTAACAAAGTTATAGCTTATGCATCTAGACAATTGAAGAAACATGAGAAGAACTATACCACGCATGACCTAGAGTTTGGAGCTATGGTATTCGCAGTGAAGATGTGGGGACATTATCTCTACGGGATTAAATTCGCGATGTTTACCGATCATAAAAGTCTTCAACATATATTTGACCAGAAGCAACTGAACATGAGACAAAGGTGTTGGGTCGAGTTATTAAATGACTACGACCGTGAGCTTAAATATCATCCTGGTAAGGCGAATGTAGTTACCGATGCCCTTAGTAGAAAGGATCGTGCCAAACTGATCTGAGTTCGAGCTTTAAATATATGTATTCGTACTAATCTTACATCTCAAATCCGTGAAGCACAACTTGAGGCATTAAAGGAAGAAAATGTCCAACTCGAGGGACTTAAAGGTCTCGTAAAGCAACTTGAACTCAAGGGAAACGGAATAAGGTATTTCAATAACCGAATATTGGTCCCAATCTTCGGAAATCTTCGCGAACTAGTCTTAGATGAAGCACATAAGACTAGGTATTCTATTCACCCAGGCTCTAGTAAAATGTATCACGATGTGAAAGAGTTTTATTGGTGGCCTAATCTTAAATCTGATATTGCCAATTATGTGAGCAAGTGCCTTACTTGTTTGAGAGTTAAGGCCAAGCATCAAAAGCCATCTGGTTTACTTCAACAGCCGGATATTCTGCAGTGGAAATGGGAATGTATCACTATGGATTTCATTACCAAGTTGCCTAAGACTTCAAACGGCAATGATACTATATGGATCATAGTGGATTGTCTTACTAAATTTGCACAATTCTTACCGATCAAAGAAACTGACAGGATGGAGAAGTTATCACAACTTTATATCAAAAAGATTATCTCACATCATGGAGTCCCTATTTCTATCATTTCCGATTGCGACAGTCGATTTATCTCTAGATTTTGGAAAACTTTACAATCTGCTCTTGGAACTTACCTTGACATGAGTACTGCCTATCATCCGCAAACTAATAGTGAAAGTGAACGAACCACTCAAACATTGGAAGATATGCTTCGTGCTTGTGTTATCGATTTCGGCAAAGGTTGGGATAGACACTTGCCTTTGGCTGAATTTTCTTATAATAACAGCTATCACTCAAGTATTAAGGTTGCACCTTTTGAAGCCTTGTACGGATGAAAATGTTGATCCCCACTGTGTTGGGATAAACTCGAGCACAGACAATTAACTGGTCCGTAAATCATTCATGAAACTACCGAAAAGATCGTTCAGATTAAGAAATGATTAGAAACTTCCCGTAGCCGACAGAAAAGCTATGCTGATATTCGTCGGAAAGATTTAGAATTCCAAGTTGGTGATAAAGTCATGTTGAAAGTATCCCTTTGGAAAGGCGTCGTTCGTTTTGGCAAACGAAGCAAACTAAGTTATCATTTTGTTGGACCTTTCCAGATTATCGAAAGGATCAGACCCATGTCTTATCGATTAGAACTACCTGCTGAGCTTAGTAATGTACACGACGTGTTTCACGTCTCAAATCTGAAAAAGTGTCTTGCTGATGACACACTCACTTCATAGAAGAACCAATTGAGGTCGTGGATCAAACTGAAAAACGCTTGAAACAGAGCACTATACCTATTTTTAAAATCCGTTGGAATTCACGACGAGGCCCCGAGTATACCTGGGAACGTGAAGACCAAATGAAGCGGAAATATCCCCATCTCTTCTCAACCGCAGATGCATCCGAGAAGTCTACCTAAAACTTCATGATGAAGTTTTTATTAACGGAGAGGTACTATGACGACCCTCATTTTTCCATTTCTGTTTACTGTTCTACTATTAGGATTTCTTGTACTCGTAAAATTTGTTTAACAAACTTTGATTAAATAATAATTTTTGATCAATATTTCCGTTAACATAAGTTTATGTATTTGTGTGTTATTTTTTATTATATAAACTATATGTAATATTAATGTGACAATATTTATAAATTGCAAACTAATAAGAACTAAAATAAATAAATAAAAAGACATGGCAAATAATGTAAAATAAATAAATAAAATGCAATATAAATAAAAGTAACATTAAAAAAATAAAAAAATAAAATATATATAAAAAGCTAATGCCGAAAAAAATATATATAAATAATAATAATTACAAATAATAATTGGCTAGGAGATTAAATATATATATATATATATATATATATATATATATATATATATATATATATATATATATATATATATATATATATATATATATATATAATACATAATTAAGTAACAATGCCATTTTAAAAAACAATATAAATAATATGTATAAAGCTTGGTTCGGTTTAAAAAAAAAAAAAAAAAGAAAGCTTGATTCCTAATTCATTCCTAATCCTAGTCTAATTCTTTCACCTCAAGAAAACCTTGTTCATTAAGTTATTTCCTAAGGTATCCTTGTGTGATTAGGAAACTAAATGCAACTATAAAACGCCTCAAGATATCCCATAAGTGCATCACAAAATAAACCCACGAATCCCATTCATTAGCCTGTTTAGTCGACAGATTTTTTGGCAGTCTTTTCCTTCACCTAAAACGAATACAAACAGCCCCTCAATCAGCCTTTTCAGTCGACTTTCATCAATTTCAAGCAAGCCTGCAAATCGCCATTCAACTCAGCCTCCAACCGCCATCAAACCTGCTTATTTCCTGCTGTTTTTTTGAAACGAAAATAGCCCAGAAATCGAGTAAGTTTGCTTCTGTTTCTGCTGTGTTATTCGACACCACAACAGCCCTTCAAAGTTTAATTATTGTTGCTTGTTTTCTACTTGTTTGCGAGCTAAAATAGTCCCATAATCAACCCGTGCTGCTGCATTTTCTTTCTGGTTTCTGTTGCTGCTGTTGTGTTCAAACAGTCCAAGAATAACCTTCAATTGGGTCGTGAATTATTGCTGCTGG
This sequence comes from Rutidosis leptorrhynchoides, assembly GCF_046630445.1. NCBI lineage: Eukaryota > Viridiplantae > Streptophyta > Magnoliopsida > Asterales > Asteraceae > Rutidosis > Rutidosis leptorrhynchoides. The sequence goes on along the minus strand of NC_092336.1, from coordinate 381,312,399 downwards.
TTCCTGTTTCTGTTCAGTTTTCATTCATCACCCATTCTCTTGATCTTAATCTTCTAAAGGTAGCTCTAAAACCCTAGTTAATCTTGCTTTTAATCTATTACTTTTAAGTTGTATTTAAGTATTATGTTAAGTATTATGAATTAATTATGATTGAACTAGATTATGAATATTTTTATTTAAGATGTTAAGTTGAAAAAGTATTATGAATAAGTTAATGATGATGATAAAAGTATTTAGGTTATGAATTAGCTAGTATATTCATGTATGAATATGAAGAATGGTCTTTATTATGAGTATTAATAATATGTTAAATAATAATGAGATAATGATGATTAAAAGATTAAGTACAAGGTTAAGTATGATGTAAATAGTTAAAAGTTTATGGTTAATAAGATTAGGGTTGAATATGATAAAAAAAGGTATGATTTTATGTGATGTTGATTAATAAATAATGATAATGATACATACATGCATGCAAGCATACGTATGTATGTACATATATATAGGTAGGTATATGCTTGTGTATACATTTAGATGTACACATACGTGTATATGTATGAGTATATATGTATGTATATGTACGTGTGTGTGTATGTATGAGTATGTATGTATTTATATGTATCACCTTTACAATAATGTATATGTAACACCTACATAAAATATATACATATATCATATAGCTATAAACGTATACTTGTATGATAATAATAAAGAATATATGTATGTATCATTTAGGTAACTATATTTATGTAACACATACAAAGATTATATTATGTGTGTATATAAAACATGATAAGGTCTTATAAGGATGATTAATTAATTATGGGATTATTAAAGTAATAATATTATACTAGAACTTATAAACCTAACTATATAGTAACACCATAAATTACACTAAGTATATTATCACATATATATATATATATATATATATATATATATATATATATATATATATATATATATATATATATATATATATATATATATATATATATATATATATATGGGGGCAGGATCAATGGGGAAGTAACCAATCGGGGGGAAGCGAGGGGATGCAAAAAAAAATTCATTTTTTTTGAATTTTTTTTTCCGGCATCAAGATCACACGAAAATATGAACATTTAGAAGAGACACTTCGTGATGAATGTTATTATTTAGGTGGGAAAACGATCGACAAAAATAACATTCAAGATAATATTGTTCGTGAAGAATATGAACGTTTTTTTCATGTTTTGTGAAGTAAAATTTAGCCCGATTTAGAGTTTAGGGTTTAGGGTTTAGGGTTTAGGGTTTGTCGTTCGTGTTAAAAACTCAATCTAAATCCTAAATCTAAACCCAAAATCTAAACCCTAAACCCTAAATTTCTAAACCCTAATATCTAAACCCTATAAACCCTAATATCTAAACCCTAATATCTAAACCCCAATAGCTAAAACCTCAAAATACGATCGAAAAACACGATAATTGTTATATATTACTTCTTCGAGCGTTTTTCTGCCAAAATAAAAACATTTATCACAAAGTGTCTCTACAAAATGTTCATATTTTCATCTCATCTATAATGTTCGTGAACAAAGTTTTTTCAAAAAATGAAAAAAAAAAGTTTTTGCTTCCCCCCGCTTCCCCCCGATTGGTTACTTCCCTCTTGATCCTACCCCTATATATATATATATATATATATATATATATATATATATATATATATATATATATATATAATTAATAAGTACATTAGTAAATTGCTATGTGTATACACCTATAACGTGAAGGTTTAAATTAAAGATAATGTACAAAGACTACAAACATCACCGCTACTTGTGGCCTAGGGTGATCCTTGTTGCCTTATGGGAACGGTTTATGGATTTCGAATGCCATGACTTAGATTCTGGTCAAGAATCCTGGGCGCCCGGTAACAACAGATCATTCAAGTGACTTGCATGATAGCAACGAAGTTTGGGCGAGATTTTACAACATCTTTGTGAAGAATTATAACCCGAACCTCTTAAAATAGAAACTTACTATAAGTGGAAGCTTTTCATAAATAGTATGTTTCCAAAAATAGAAACTTTCGAGAATAGGAATTTTTCTCAAAAACCGTCATTGTTAATATAGTTTACTATATTAATAAACTAACTTTATGTCTGTAAGACATTAACTAATTAAAGGTTATATCTCTAGGTTGAGATCTCCGATTACATACTCCGTTCATACTACTTGCGTGGAATTTCTTACTTGCTACTAAGGTGAACTTCATAGCCCTACTTTTTAACTTGCTTTATATACTTATTTTGAACTTTTGGGGTGAGACACATGCTTGCTTTCAAACTGTTTTACGCTTAGACACAAGTACCCGAAAAATGTTTAACTGTGCTGACATGCTTTGTTTCATGCTAAATCCCTGCCATAATATCATTAATTGCTACGTATAAATGCAAACTTAGTTATTGTGAGTAGGCCTACTGAGAGCGACGTCTCTAACCAGTTGACCGTTGGTCTTTGGTTACATAATAATGATTAAAACGGCACTGACAGTTCAAAGTGTCATGGGGTAACTTTGTTTAGTTTCGATATCATAACTTCAGCACTACTTTTGATAACTAAATCTTGTGGTCTAAAACAATTATAAACCTATGTTGTTCACTCAACCATTTTTGGTTGACACTTTAAGCATGTTTTGTCTCAAGTGAATATTGCTAAAGATTGTTTGCTATTTGGACTTTGCTGCTTTTGGAGTCCGCATTTTATATTCATATTATTGCATTAAAACACTTAAGTTTACATTTACATTATTAAAGGATTCATTGTAATGACTCTAATTCCACTGCTTTAAATACATTGGTTTTTATTAAAAACGTCTCATTTAGAGTCGTTCTCGCTTTACACTTGTGTTATGATATTGGTTAGTCACATATGACCCCCGGTCCCATTTAGGGGGTGTGACAATCTATCTTGCGTGAAAACTTAAATTTATTGGAAGAGAGGCGAATCATGGCCGCCATCCGACAAGCGGATGCTAAGCAGCGAATGGAAAAATATTACAACAAGCAAGTCAGATATGTGCAATTCAAGGAAGGAGATTTAGTGTTGAGGGATAATGAAGCAAGCAGACATGAAAAACAAGGGAAGTTAGGGCCACGCTGGAAGGTCCATACAAAATTGTAAGGGCACATCCTAACGGATCATATACCCTTGCAGCGCCCTCCGGCGAGGAAATTCAAAGAACATGGAACATAATGAACTTAAAGAAATTTTATGAGTAGTATTGCATGTTTAAATAGTGAAAGGACCCGTTCATATACATTATAAACGATTCACAATAGTTGATTACATCGCGAGGTATTTGACCTCTATATGATACGTTTTACAAACATTGCATTCGTTTTTAAAAGACAAACTTTCTTTACATCAAAAATTGACGGCATGCATACCATTTCATATTACATACAACTATAATTGACTTAATATTAATCTTGATGAACTCAATGACTCGAATGCAACGTCTTTCAAAGTATGTCTTGAATGACTCCAAGTAATATCCTTAAAATGAGCTAATGCACAGCGGAAGATTTCTTTAATACCTGAGAATAAACATGCTTTAAAGTGTCAACCAAAAGGTTGGTGAGTTCATTAGTTTATCATAATCCATCATTTTCGTAATAGTAATAGACCACAAGATTTCAGTTTCTATAAATATCCGTACACTCGTAAGTGTATAAAAGTATTCTATAAGTTGTAGGCACCCGGTAACAAGCCTTAACGTTCATGTTTTACCCTCTGAAGTACACCAGATCAGGTATGTTTAAAATAACCTCGAAGTACTAAAGCATCCCATAGTCAGGATGGGGTTTGTCAGGCCCAATAGATCTATCTTTAGGATTCGCGCCTACCGTACATAGGCAAGTAGTTTAATGTTACCAAGCTAAGGGTATATTTCTGGTTTAAACCCACATAGAATTAGTTTTAGTACTTGTGCCTATTTCGTAAAACATTTATAAATCAGCGCATGTATTCTCAGCCCAAAAATATATATAAAAAGGGAGCAATTGAAACTCACAATACTGTATTTCGTAGCAATTATGTATATGACGGCACTGAACAAGTGCAGGGTTTGTCTCAGATTCACGAACCTATATTAAATATATATTTATATGTTGGTCAATATCTGTCTAACAATTTAGGTCAAGTCGTAGTGTACCACAATCCTAATGCTCGAGACTAATATGCAAAAGTCAACAAAAGCCAACTTAACCCAAAATGACTTCTAAAATTTATACGTGTTTATTATATAACTTAACTATAGTCATTTTATATATTTAAATATATTTATTAGATTTTATAATAATAAAAGTCATTTATTAATAAAAATTTATATTAACGTTTATATATGATAAAATATACTTTTATATATCTTAAGTAGTAAAATTTATAAAGTTCACTTAATATCGTAAAACTATAGTGGTAAGTATTATTAATGTAATTATATTACGCGTGGTGAAAAATATCTTTGTATCCCCTATTTATTTGATAAAATAATATTGATCATAATAATAATAAGTAAAAGTTGTATTATTTTGTAATAATAATAATTATTATTCTATAAAAAAATAACAATATTTATATTTACTAAAAATGTTATTATGATAAAATGATAATACTAACATAATAGTAATAATGATATTTTATAATAACAATGATATTTCTATTAAAATAATAACGACGATAGTAATAATAATCATTTTAACAATAATACTAAAATTCAGTTGACTATAACTTCTAATCTGTTCATCGAAACCATTAGATATCTAAATGAAAAGTTCTTAATTTTTCGCTAGCTTTCCAATGACATGCATATCATATACCCTATCTCAGTAGCATATGTATCTAATTCAGAATTCAACAAACCTATCTATGGACAATATCGAATGTACAAGCATGCATAATCCTATATACTCGAGCACTAGTCAGGGATACACTATTGAAATATAAAAGTTAAGTTATGAGTGCTCACGTATCAATATTGAGATTCAATATTGCAGGAAAGTACGTAGACGAAACGAAAATGATAAACATTAGGTTGACCTCACGAGCAATACCCTCGATCAATACCCATAACCTCCATAGCTATAACCCATAATTTCCTTAGCTCTATCCCGTTTGAAAACTTATTTTAAAATCGTCTGAATATAACTCCGTCGTAGTATTTTATGTATACTAATAATATCTTGAAATAATACAAAGAAAATATATATGTGTAATTCGATTGAGAGAGTTTAGAGAAATATATTTTCAAGTTTCTATGAAATAATAAAACCTATTGAATTCTATTTATAATAGATTTTTGAATTATTAAAGTGAATTATTAAAGTATGAATTATTAAAGTATGAATTATTAAAGTGAATTATTGAAGTATGAATTATTAAAGTGAATTATTAAAGTATGAATTATTAAAGTATGAATTATTAAAGTGAATTATTAAAGTATGAATTATTAAAGTATGAATTATTAAAGTGAATTATTAAAGTATGAATTATTAAAGTGAATTATTAAAGTATTAATTATTAAAGTTAAAATAAAGTAAAAGTAAAGTAAAGGTAAAGTTAAAGTATAGTAAAAGTATAAAACTATGTACGTATAATACGCGTATAAATATATATAATATTAATTTAAATCGTTATATATATTTGATAAAATAAAATATAAATATCGTTATTTTATCATACTAGTTAAGTAATGAGTGGTCAAAAAGAATAGATTTCTTAAATCACAGTGGACCTCATAACATAGGCCCGTAATCATATCATAATGTATCTGATAATTCAATCATTTGATATTATCTCTTAATTCTGTCAATAAATATACGTTCATGTAAAGTATCATATATCTAATACTTTGTTAATGTTTTCAGTTAATATTATATATTATATATACATATCTATATACACATAATTGTTCGTGAATCGTCGAATACGGTCAAAGGATAATTGATTACATGAATGTAGTTCCAAACTTTTTGAGATTCAACATTACAAATTCTGCTTATCGTGTCGGAAACATATAAAGGTTAAGTTTAAATTTGGTCGGAAATTTTCGGGTCGTCACAGTACCTACCCGTTAAAGAAATTTCATCCCGAAATTTGATCGAGGTCATCATGGCTAACTATAAAAATATTTTCATGACGAATATGAGTTGATAAATAGAGTTTTATCATCATTGAGTAATATAGATAAAACAATTTGATTACGCGAAGAGTATAAGTGAAGCTATCGCAAGAGAGTGAAATGAGTAAACGTATATTTATTTTAACTAATGACGTAGTTATGATTGATTTTCGGAATTCATGGGATTTAAAGAAAATCTTTGCAATAAGATTTGGTTCTTCGGCGATTAAGAAAATCATGACCTTCTTTGATTAAATGCGATAATCTGTCTCGATTCCTCTGTCTGATATTTTACTATAAATCCACCCCCTTTGTTTCTTTATTTCCACAGCTCACACCTTCTAGTCTTTCTCCCCAATTCATACTTTAAAGCATTCGTTAATATGCTTCATCCAGTATTGATTCTTGATATACTCTTAACTTTCATATCTGTCATTCTTCTTTTTCATCTACCACCGAAGGAAGTTATTTTCTTCTACCATTACCTTGGGGTTATTGTGTTTTTCATTCTCCCGTGTCTTTATATTGCTATACGCATTGATATACACGGTTTGTAATTTCGAGGTTGTTATCGGGCTTTATATTCTCCATTATATTTCGGAGCTTCATGCTTTCATTTTCTCTTCCCAGCCTTAAGTCAAGTGAATAATGGTCCAGAATTAGTAGATATGAATTTTTGGATGAACATAGTTAATGTTCCAAGAAGAAAATCGTAATGGCACGATCTTAATTTGGCAACTTACCAGAATATCTGAAAATATAGAGCTATCAAGATGATATGTTCTTAATATGTTTGGAAATTGGGTAGAATGTAAGAGTCGTGTAAATAGTACATGATGACGGTATGTTCTATGAATCATCACGTTCCATTAGAAACTCAGCATGACTTACTGTAATATAATCACATTGATCAAGTGTCATTATATTATACTAACTCATGTTTCAGTTCCCAACACTGCTTTAAAAACATTCCTATTTTAAATTCGAATTTTTTTTCTTCAGAATTTAGAAACTAACACAGTTTCTTTTTATGTTGTAACGCAGATATTGCGAAGAGATAAAAGATTTCGGATAAGAATAGTTGTGAAAATATCTTCAGGAATATCAAAGATATTTATAATAAAAGATACGATAATATCTTAGAATTCTTAACATAGATGGATGATGAAGAAGATTTGTCTGTGAAGGTTTAGAATAAGAAGTAAGGTGTTTGCTAACGATTTCAGTAGACACTGAAACATTTGGATCCTTTGAAGGCAGGTTTAGTCTTTGTGATTTGTCCACAGCCTCCTTCATGGTCTGCTCAATCCATTTTCCAGTTTCAAACCTTCTCTTTTTCTCAGCTTTACCACCATACTATTCTTTATCAACAAACTTTTGACTGTTAAAGTCGTTTACAGTTTTTGCTGCTTCATCAGCATTTTTCCAATTTCGGAGAACTAGTTCATAGTTTGGGATGTTTTTCAGAAAATTCACATTCGAAGTATGTAAGTCTAGGAGATAGACGTTATATGTATACATATAACTTTTAACGTAAAATTATCGCGAAATTCAAAATACTGATTGCTAATTCCCAGTAGTTGGTGTGACAATTATTGTTACAGGATGTAGGTGAGTACATGATGGGGTTTTAATGAATAAGTATATTGGATTTTCGGAGAGGCTTAAGTCGAAGGTTAATGAAGTTGTTGATAAGTTTACTGCTAATGTGGCGAGATATGAAAGGTTCCCCGGTAACAATGATGAAGGGTTTATTCGTATAAACAAATGAAGGTGATTTGCTGGAGCTGTGACAAAACTGTCTATTTTGGAAAGAGATTGAAAAATTATATTTGGTAATAAATATCAAAGGATCTGACATGGATACATGTTAAACTATAACTTTGGTTTCGAGAGCTTTTCGAAGTGTTTGAACACATATTGTAATTGTTAATATACATATGATGTTCTAAGATTTTGAATGATACAAATATTTTTGTGAGTTCCATGAATAGAAATGAGGTTCTAGGACAGTTTTGAAGTCAAAGTATAGTTTTGAAAGATGTAGGAATCTAAGAGTGATGATTTCGGTTATATCTTGAATCGAATTCTGAGATTTTAAAATCAGAATATGTAATTAGATTTTGAATGAATATGGTTGTTTTGATTTCTATAAAAGAATGTATATTGTTGTGAAAGTAGGGAGTATAATGGATGACTTGCTAAATCAGATTCGAAGAATGTAACATATTAATTGTGAATTTATATATCTCTCGGGTATTACCTACCCGTTAAAAAAAAAATTCACAATTAATATTTTGTACAAAAGAATTTTATTACAGTCTTTATGGAAATATATATGTGTATATTTCTTCAGATGTAATATAGATTTAATGAGTTAATATTAAATTAAACTCATTTGATTTATGGTTAAGGCTAGGATAGATAATTTCTAAACTTTAGAAATTACATAATCGCCGTAGAATGTTTCCCCAATGAAGTTATGAATCAATACTTAATCGTTGTGGTATTCCTTGGTATCTACATGGCGTATGACGTCGATGCTCGTGGGACAGATTGTGAAGTTGAGGTTTGCGATGCGGTTGTTGTTGGTGGTGGTAATAGTACTGTCGATGTTGTTGATGGTGGTACTGGTTATGCTGCTGGTGCTGCTGCTGGTGTTTGTAACCTTTGCACCATATTCTCCAAAGCCACTACCCGAGCGCGAAGCTCGTTGACTTCTTCTATTACACCGGGGTGATTGTCGGTTCGGACGAGCGGATAAATAAGATCTAGAATTTGGTGTAGTATATAATCATGACGAGATACTCTGGAAATGAGAGAGAAAATGGTGTTTCGGACAGGTTCGCCAGTAAGTGCTTCAGATTCATTGCCAAGAGGGCAATGTGGTGGATGAAAGGGATCACCTTCTTCTTGTCTCCAATGGTTAAGTAGATTACGAACCCATTCCCAATTCATCCAGAAAAGATGATGGCTAATTGGTTGATCCATTCCGGTCACGCTGCTTTCGGAGCTCATGTGGAAATCCATATCGGCATAGCTGTCGGAATCCGAGGAACTCAAACTGGTTGAGGGATCCATCTTGTATGATCAGGGAAAGAATTTTTTTGTATGAAATACATTGTAGAATTTAGATTTGGTAATCTTCAATACATAATTTATATATGTATATATAATACCAAAATCCCATAAATTACGGAGGAATCTTTGAAAGATGTCAGTCAAAGTTCACAGTAACAGATATGCTAAGATAAGAATTCGTCAATACACTATTATGCAATAAATGTAGAAAAACGCGTCTAGACTTAAGAATGATAAGCAGGTAATTTTCTAAGGGTGGTAAGTAGATGATTTCGGACTAAAAATGATAAGCAAAACTTTTGACATGCAGACACGGTCGAAGTCCAGACTCACTGATGCATCTTAACAACTATCAGTTAGACACGCTAATGCAAGACCTGGTTCGCTAAGACCACCGCTCTGATACCAACTGAAAGGACACGTTCATATACATTATAAATGATTCACAATAGTTGATTACATCGCGAGGTATTTGACCTCTATATGATACGTTTTACAAACATTGCATTCGTTTTTAAAAGACAAACTTTCTTTACATCAAAAATTGACGGCATGCATACCATTTCATATTACATCCAACTATAATTGACTTAATATTAATCTTGATGAACTCAACGACTCGAATGCAACGTCTTTCAAAGTATGTCTTGAATGACTCCAAGTAATATCCTTAAAATGAGCTAATACACAGCGGAAGATTTCTTTAATACCTGAGAATAAACATGCTTTAAAGTGTCAACCAAAAGGTTGGTGAGTTCATTAGTTTATCATAATCCATCATTTCCGTAATAGTAATAGACCACAAGATTTCAGTTTCTATAAATATCCGTACACTCGCAAGTGTATAAAAGTATTCTATAAGTTGTAGGCACCCGGTAACAAGCCTTAACGTTCATGTTTTACCCTCTGAAGTACACCATATCAGGTGTGTTTAAAATAACCTCGAAGTACTAAAACATCCCATAGTCAGGATGGGGTTTGTCAGGCCCAATAGAGCTATCTTTAGGATTCGCGCCTACCGTACATAGACAAGTAGTTTAATGTTACCAAGCTAAGGGTATATTTCTGGTTTAAACCCACATAGAATTAGTTTTAGTACTTGTGCCTATTTCGTAAAACATTTATAAATCAGCGCATGTATTCTCAGCTCAAAAATATATATAAAAAGGGAGCAAATAAAACTCACAATACTGTATTTCGTAGCAATTATGTATATGACGGCACTGAACAAGTGCAGGATTTGTCTCGGATTCACGAACCTATATTAAATATATATTTATATGTTGGTCAATATCTGTCTAACAATTTAGGTCAAGTCGTAGTGTACCACAATCCTAATGCTCGAGACTAATATGCAAAAGTCAACAAAAGCCAACTTAACCCAAAATGACTTCTAAAATTTATACGTGTTTATTATATAACTTAACTATAGTCATTTTATATATTTAAATATATTTATTAGATTTTATAATAATAAAAGTCATTTATTAATAAAAATTTATATTAACGTTTATATATGATAAAATATACTTTTATATATCTTAAGTAGTAAAATTTATAAAGTTCACTTAATATCGTAAAACTATAGTGGTAAGTATTATTAATGTAATTATATTACGCGTGGTGAAAAATATCTTTGTATCCCCTATTTATTTGATAAAATAATATTGATCATAATAATAATAAGTAAAAGTTATATTATTTTGTAATAATAATTATTATTATTCTATAAAAAAATAACAATATTCATATTTACTAAAAATGTTATCATGATAAAATGATAATACTAACATAATAGTAATAATGATATTTTATAATAACAATGATATTTCTATTAAAATAATAACGACGATAGTAATAATAATCATTTTAACAATAATACTAAAATTCAGTTGACTATAACTTCTAATCCGTTCATCGAAACCATTCGATATCTAAATGAAAAGTTCTTAATTTTTCGCTAGCTTTCCAATGACATGCATATCATATACCCTATCTCAGTAGCATATGTATCTAATTCAGGATTCAACAAACCTATCTAAGGACACTATCGAATGTACAAGCATGCATAATCCTATATACTCGAGCACTAGTCAGGGATACACTATTGAAATATAAAAGTTAAGTTATGAGTGCTCACGTATCAATATTGAGATTCAATATTGCAGGAAAGTACGTAGACGAAACGAAAATGATAAACGTTAGGTTGACCTCACGAGCAATACCCTCGATCAATACCCATAACTTCCATAGCTATAACCCATAATTTCCTTAGCTCTATCCCGTTTGAAAACTTATTTTAAAATCGTCTGAATATAACTCCGTCGTAGTATTTTATGCATACTAATAATATCTTGAAATAATATAAAGAAAATATATATGTGTAATTCGATTGAGAGAGTTTAGAGAAATATATTTTCAAGTTTCTATGAAATAATAAAACCTATTGAATTCTATTTATAATAGATTTTTGAATTATTAAAGTGAATTATTAAAGTATAAATTATTAAAGTGAATTATTAAAGTATGAATTATTAAAGTGAATTATTAAAGTATGAATTATTAAAGTGAATTATTAAAGTATGAATTATTAAAGTGAATTATTAAAGTATGAATTATTAAAGTGAATTATTAAAGTATGAATTATTAAAGTAAATTATTAAAGTATGAATTATTAAAGTATGAATTATTAAAGTGAATTATTAAAGTATGAATTATTAAAGTGAATTATTAAAGTATTAATTATTAAAGTTAAAGTAAAGTAAAAGTAAAGTAAAGGTAAAGTTAAAGTATAGTAAAAGTATAAAACTATGTACGTATAATACGCGTATAAATATATATAATATTAATTTAAATCATTATATATATTTGATAAAATAAAATATAAATATCGTTATTTTATCATACTAGTTAAATAATGAGTGGTCAAAAAGAATAGATTTCTTAAATCACAGTGGACCTCATAACATAGGCCCGTAATCATATCATAATGTATCTGATAATTCAATCATTTGATATTATCTCTTAATTCTGTCAATAAATATACGTTCATGTAAAGTATCATATACCTAATACTTTGTTAATGTTTTCAGTTAATATTATATATTATATATACATATCTATATACACATAATTGTTCGTGAATCGTCGAACACGGTCAAAGGATAATTGATTACATGAATGTAGTTCCAAACTTTTTGAGATTCAACATTACAAATTCTGCTTATCGTGTCGGAAACATATAAAGGTTAAGTTTAAATTTGGTCGGAAATTTCCGGGTCGTCACAAATAGCCTGATCAACTATTGAGAATATGAGATATAATCATAAATGTAAAAATTTCTTTAAATAATAAGAATTCAGACAATTATTCTTATGACATACTGTTCAAATTTTTATCCGGCCAAGGAATATTATCAGATGTCATAAACCTGTGTGTCATCCCTGCCCACAGAAGAGAAGTTTTTCCTCGGTGGCAGAAGTTCAATTATAAACAAAAGATTGAAATGTCAGCGGATGACGTAGAAATCCGTTGAACATCCAGGCAATAGAATGTATTTACGAACCTCATGATGTAAAATATACAAGCAATAAATGGCTAGCCATCATTTTTGATTGATTCAAATCAAACATATAAAGCTTTGGCAAAATTAACACAAAGTAATTGCACATATAATATACATTAATAACCAGCAGATGATACAAGCAGTACACATTACAATTTCAAATTTAAGACATCATCTACTGATGTAGCAGCATTATTACACAACTTTTCTAACTCAGGAAATGATAGATGCTCTATCTGCTCACTTATTACCTTAAGCCTATCTTCTGCATCTGGTTTCAATTGTGATGTGAGCGATTCAGGTAAAGATTTCGGGAAATCGGGCACATCCTTCTTCACTGTATCAAGAAACCTTATCCGTTCAGCGTCCAACGCAACGGTTATGAACTCGTCAAAAGGCTTGGTTAATTTTTCAGAGGCAAAAGAATTTTTTATAATCTTTGGCACGCCTGCAATAAGTCGCTTGGTCTCACCCTTACTTACCTCCACTTGTTCCTTTAATGTTGTTTCATATTGAGTTAATGTATCAATCTTATGAAGATACCATTTTTCTTTTGTTGCCATTTAAACATAACGGGCCTCAACAGCATTCTTCGTAGCAACAGCAACATCCAGCTCAAGCCTTGCAGCTTTCAATAACTCCGAGTCTTTCTCAATTCTTTCAAATTTGTCACGGTGAACTTGATCAGAGAGTTCTAAACATTTCAAATTATTAAACTCAGCGGTAATATTCCAGATAATGCCCTGTGCTTGACACTTTCGGGCATCACCATCAGATAAACTCTCAAAGAAATTAAGAAGTGAAGGAGACAACATGGCTTCAAGATATTTCATAAAATCCTCATAGCTACCAGGAGGACCCGCCAAAATAGATGACAAACCAACAGTATTTAGGCTAGGAAGGCTAGTTTGTGAACTATTTTCCCCTATTCTGCTACGCTGAGCGGGGTGTGACACCGCTAATTTTTTTTTTTTTGTTAAATACGTGGCGGACGCATTAACATTAATTAAATACGATATCAACAATTGTACAACCGATGTCACGTGTCATTAAAACAAATTACATATTAACAGGAAAAGACGTAAATACAGTCTGTTATCAAAAGTACACGGTTCATATTTCAAAAGACCACATCAGAGTTAACCCTGTCAAACATAACATCATCATGCCCGTCTTCTCCCCAAAATGCGACATTTACAAAAGCTATCAACCTGCAGGGAGGAGATGGAGGGGAATTAGCACGAAGCTAAGTGAGTACGACTAACTACAGGCCATAGCATACATAAGCATTATACTAATCATGTCACAATAGTCTAACACACAAACATCACCCAAGTGCTGTCTACAGAGACTCTGGCGGCTCGGCCAAACCATTAACCACCAGCTGATTGGACTGGGGCTTACCAGAAGTTCCTCCACCACCGTATGTATATACATAATCCACACACGACGGACGCGTCATTCACATATATATACACCACGGCTGTCTAGGCTACCACAGAGGAACCCAACCCGCAGGTTGATCTCTCCTACCGAGGCTACCACACAATAGGGACGTACCGGGATCCAGCAGACAAGCATCAACTAACATGCAGTCATCACAAGTACTAACTAACCACAACAATAAGTATATCTAACAATCATGGCAATCATAATATAACATGCTTCTATATACTATATTCTCCAGTTAGTCCCACTCACCAATTACCAGCAACCAGCTCAGATAATCTACTACTGAACGGCTTCTTTATCTTTATCACCTGAACATAAGGCAAATCAAGTTAGTTACTGTCCATTATCATCAAATAACACATTACATAAATTTTTGTCAGAAAAAGTGTCCGCTAAAATTTCTTGCTTAACACTTGTGCACTTTCAAAATTTACATCAGATCATCAAAATACAAACGGGTAGCATAACGGCTATAAATCAACACTTGGTAAAATATTTCACTTCCAAAGACACTCGGTCGACTGTCATAGACAGTCGGCCGACTGTCTACACTCACTCGGCCGAGTGTCTAGTCACTCGGTCGATGGTCTCTCACAGACACACTCGGCCGTGGGTCTCACACACTCGGTCGATGGTCGAGTCGATCGGTCGAGTGTCAGGAGACACTCGGCCGACTGTGTTTATCTGCAGAAGCTGAAGACAAAGTGACGGGTTTCACCCAAAATCGACCAATTCTTGCTCTAGAGCTCGATTATGACCCCAAAACTGACCAAATCGAAGACACTAAACATGTAGAAACATAAACCCACAAGATTTGGACTAGAACAATATCAAATCTAACCATTTTGACCCAAATTACACACTTTGTAAAACTTTATACAAAAACTCAATTTTCTCAAAGATTAAAGCATGAAAACTTGTGATTCTTACCTTGATAGAATCAGTAAAACACAAGGAACAAGATAGTAAGAAAGATTCGAGCTCAAGAACAAGGATTAAAGATCTAGGGTTTGGTTAGGTGAGAGTGAAGGTACGGTTGTGTGTGTGTGTGAATATTCTGGAAAATGCAAGAGAAGGATAGACACAAGTCTATTATTTGGGATTAAATCCCATACTGTGGAATACACGGGTATTTATCAGTTATCTGATATCTTTCGTACATCATTTGGCAATCCAAACGAAGTTCAAATTAAATAAACAAACCTGTTCTGTGACCCTTGTCACTAACTGGTCCTAACCACACCACCAAATAATAATAAATATTAAATAAAAATAAAAGCATATATAATAACACAATACTAACTTAAGGGCAATTTAATAATCTTACATCTAGGCCCAATTGAGGATGTTACAAATCTACCACCTTAAGAAGATTTCATCCTCGAAATCTGGTCATGGTCAAACAACTGGGGATAGCGCGCCCTCATTAACTCCTCGGTTTCCCACGTCATGTTAGAACCTAAACTGTGCCGCCATTCTACTAACACCATTGGAATCTGTTTCTTTCTTAACTTTGTGACTTTCTTGTCCACTATTCTAACCGGCTCTTCTACGAACTTCTTAGTTAAATCAACTTTCAAATCCTTCAATGGAAGAATCTGACTTTCATCGTCTACTTTACACTTTTTTAAATAACAAGCATTGAACATGTTGTGTATTCCTGCTAACTCCGATGGAAGATCTAAAACAACAGTCTGATCATTCAAAATTTCTTTGATCGGAAATGGCCCAATAAACCTCGGTGCTAGTTTACCGCGTTTACCAAATCTGATCACCCCTTTCCAAGGCGAAACTTTCAGATAAACACGATCACCTACATTAAATGTCACAGGACGTCTGCGCGGATCAGCATATATCTTTTGTCGGTCTCTGGCTGCTTTTAACTTCTCACGTGCAATTTTAACCTTTTCTGCAGTTATCTGAACAATTTCGGGACCTGCAAATTGTTTCTCACCTGCTTCTAACCAACACATATGAGTTCTGCATTTTTGACCATACAACATTTCATACGGTGGCATTCCGATACTCGAATGATATGAATTGTTGTAAGCAAACTCTATCAATGGAAGATGTGAATCCCAAGAACCACCATATTCTAAGACACACGCTCTCAACATGTCTTCTAATGTCTGAATCGTCCGTTCACTCTAACCGTCTGTCTGTGGATGATATGCTGTACTTAGATTCACACGTGTACCCAAATTCTGTTATAACTGTTCCAGAAGTTCGATACAAACCTAGTATCTCTATCGGAAACTATTGACAACGGTATACCATGTCGACTAACGATCTCTTTCAAGTACAATTCTGCCAAATCACTTAACGAAGCTATTTCACGAGTAGCTAAAAAGTGAGCACTCTTTGTTAAACGATCCACAATCACCCAGATCATGTCGTGTCCTTTCTGGGTTCGGGGTAACTTGGTTACAAAATCCATCGTTATATGATCCTATTTCCACTGAGGAATTTCTAACTGTCTTAGAGATCCATACGGTTTCTGATGTTCTGCCTTAACTTGCGCACAAATATGACATTTTACGACAAAATTCGCAACATCTGTCTTCATTGTCGGCCACCAATACAATGTTTTCAAGTCTCTATACATCTTTGTACTACCTGAATGCACTGATAATCTCGATTTATGCGCTTCAGTAAGGATTAAATCCCTCAAATCTCTAAGCATAGGCACCCAAATTCGGTCATTATAGGTCTTTAATCCTCTAGAATCATTGCATAGGTCAAATTTTCTTTTAGTCATTTGTTCAGTCTTTAGGTTTTCGTCATTCAAAGCTACTAACTGAACGGTTTTCAATCGATCAATCAAGTCTGAAACTATTTCAATTCTCATAAATCTAACATTTTTGATGGTTTTCTTGCGACTCAGAGCATCTGCGACCACATTTGCTTTACCCGGATGGTACTTAATCTCACAATCGTAATCTTTGATCAATTCTAAACATCGACGTTGACGCATATTTAATTCTTTCTGCGAAAAGATATATTGAAGACTCTTATGATCTGTATAGATTTCACAATGTGTACCATACAAATAATGTCTCCAAAGCTTCAAAGCGAACACAACTGCAGTTAACTCTAAATCGTGAGTAGGGTAGTTTCATTCATGATTCTTCAACTGTCATGAAGCATATGCTATAACTTTATTTCTCTGCATCAAAACACAACCCAGACCTGCACATGACGCATCGCAGTAGACCACAAAATCTTCTGTTCCCTCTGGTAAAGCTAAAACCGGCGCTTGACATAACAACTGTTTGAGAGTCTGAAAAGCCTTTTCTTGTTCATCTGTCCATCGAAAGGCTACATCTTTTCTAGTTAAATTATTCAACGGACCTACTATTTTAGAGAAGTCTTTGATAAATCGGAGGTAATAACCTGCTAAACCCGGAAAACTCTTAATTTCTGTCAGCGTTTTCGGTGAGTTCCAATTCATTACGGCCTCTATCTTAGACTGATCTACTTTAATACCCTGTTCACAAATCACATGACCCACAAACTGTACTTCCCGCAACCAAAATTCACACTTAGAAAACTTAGCGTACAACTGTTTCTGTTTTAGAAGTTCTAATACCAATCTCAAATGTGTAGCATGATCTTTCTCGGTTTTCGAATATATCAAGATATCATCTATGAAGACAATCACAAACTTGTCAAGATACTGACGACACACCCTGTTCATGAGATCCATAAACACTACTGGCGCGTTTGTTAACCCAAATGGCATAACTAAAAATTCATAATGACCATATCTAGTTCTGAACGCTGTTTTCGGTATATCACTCTCTGCAACACGTACCTGATGATACCCTGAACGTAAATTAATCTTTGAAAAGTAGGAAGCACCCTGTAACTGATCAAATAAATCATCTATTCTTGGTAACAGATACTTATTCTTGATTATTCTCTTATTCAAATCGCTGTAATCTATACACATTCTAAGCGACCCATCTTTCTTTTTCACAAACAAAACAGGAGCACCCCACGGTGAAGAACTTGGTCGAATAAACCCCTTATCTAACAGTTCCTGAATCTGAGACATCATTTCTCGGATTTCTGATGGAGCTAATCTGTAAGGAGCTTTTGCAACTGGCATAGCACAGGGAACCAAATCAATTTTATACTCTACTTCACGTACTGGAGTTAACCCTGGTAAATCATCTAGAAATACTTCTGGAAATTCTGACACAACGGGAATATCGATCACCTGCTTCTTCTCATTCTTAACATCAATCACGTAGGCTAAGAATGAATCACACCCTTTCATTATTGCCTTCTGAGCTTTCATTAGGGAAACCATAGGAGAGTTAAATCCACTGCGCTCTCCCCTAGCTATTACTCGGGATCCATCGACCAAACGGAAAGAAATCATATTCTTATCACACTTAATATTAGCCCTATTAGCTCTTAACCAATTCATACCTATGACTATATCAAAGCTAGGTATAGGCATCAACAAACAAGTTAAAGGAAAGGAATGGCTGTCAATTTCGATGGTAATTCCAGACACAGATGATGTGCATGGAACCATTTTACCATCAACTACTTCTATTCTCAAAGGCTCATCTAACATCCTAACAGGCAACTTCAACTTATTACAGAAGCCTAAGGATATAAAAGATCGATTCGCTCCAGAATCAAATAACACACGAGCTGGCAAGGAATTGACCAAGAACATACCGGTAATGACGTCATCGGTAGCGGTTGCAGCGTCTACCATCATCTAAAATGCCCTTGCCTCTGCTGTTGGAGGATTCTTTCTCTTCTGCCCGGCAGTAGAAGCAGAAGATCTCCCAGAAGTTACAGACCTCGCCCCTGACCCTGCACAGAACCGGATCTTAACGCAGATGGATAATTTGCTAATCTATGCCCCTCTTGATGGCAAATCCAACAAACATTAGACTTAAAAGAATAAGCTGTTGATTCATGACCTAGCACTCCACATTTCAAACACCTTCTAGTCATTGGAGAACATGGACCGACATGGGTTCACTTACAAACATTGCACCAACCAGACTGACTAGAACCTGATCCACTAATACCAGACTTACTTTTCTATTTAAACCCACCTGACTTCTTACCACGAAATCCTGATTGCTTACTTGATTGCTGAACAGACTGACCACCCGATTGACTTTCTGATTTTCCTCCAAAAGATCCACTTTTCAAACTTTCTCTTTTTGCTGCCATGATATCACCTTCAGTAATCTTCGCCATCTCATGAGCCTGTGCCAATGTGGTTGCAAATCTCGCAACGGTTCTGTACTCCGGCTTAATCACCTGCATAAAATGCTGAATCTTATCTTTCTCAGTTGGTACCCACTGTTGAACGAACCTTAGCTTAGATGTAAAATCTCTGAAAACCTCATCAATCGTCATACTTTCTGTCATCTTCATACTCAGAAACTCAGTTTTCAATATTTCCATCTCATACTCAGAATAATACTGCTCATGAACTTTAGCAGCAAATTATTCCCAGGTAATTTGACTGATCTGTTCTTTAGGTAAATATGCAGTGATAGAGTCCCACCATTCCATTGCTTCACCTTTGAGAAGCCTACTAGCAAATAACATCATGGATTCTGGCTCACAAAAACATGCTTATAACGCCCTATCCACTTCTCTTAGCCAATTGAGGGTCATCGTAGGGTTTGTGTGTCCACTGTACTCAGGAGGTTTGCAGTCCATAAACTGTTTATAGGTACACTTCCTTCTTGTCTCAGGGACTTGAAATGGGTACATCATTTGATTAGGAAAATTCTGGTTAAACGGAAATGGCATTTGATAGTTTTGATAGGTATTTTGTGGAAACTGTGATTGGGAACTGCCACCGGCTTGATTATAAAGGTTTGTAGGAAAGGTTGTGTTTAACGCAGTGGTATTAGGGTTCCATTGCGCCCGTTCTTGTTCCAATTCCTTAATTTTCTCCTGAGCTTCTAATAACCGACTTTGAAGTTCTATTACTTCTTGAGAGGTTTCTTCTTCTGAAGACACATGTCCATCTTCGTCAGGGGCTCTAAAAGTACCAGTTCCAGGGACAGTAGGGCCAGTAGCGGTTGCTTGATTATCTGTCATTACTGCACTACCACAACACTCACACCAAAGCTTAGTATAAATTCTGTTAGTACTAACAACTAACACATATCCTGTCCTAATACTCACTTAACCCATCCCCAGCATGTTATGTTTGACATAACTCTTCTAAGTTTGGGAACATGACATGTTGATCACAATGCACATGCTGCCAAACTCAGCTCTAATACCAACTTGTGACACCGCTAATTTTTTTTTTTTTTTTTTGTTAAATACGTGGCGGAAGCATTAACATTAATTAAATACGATATCAACAATTGTACAACCGATGTCACGTGTCATTAAAACAAATTACATATTAACAGGAAAAGACGTAAATACATTCTGTTATCAAAAGTACACGGTTCATACATTCTCACAGACACACTCGGCCGTGAGTCTCACACACTCGATCGATGGTCGAGTCGATCGGTCGAGTGTCAGGAGACACTCGGCCGACTGTGTTTATCTGCAGAAGCTGAAGACAAAGTGACGGGTTTCAACCAAAATCGACCAATTCTTGCTCTAGAGCTCGATTATGACCCCAAAACTGACCAAATCGAAGACACTAAACATGTAAAAACATAAACCCACAAGATTTGGACTCGAACAACATCAAATCTAACCATTTTGACCCAAATTACACACTTTGTAAAACTTTAGACAAAAACTCAATTTTCTCAAAGATTAAAGCATGAAAACTTGTGATTCTTACCTTGCTAGAATCAGTAAAACACAAGGAACAAGATAGTAAGAAAGATTCGAGCTTAAGAACAAGGATTAAAGATCTAGGGTTTGGTTAGGTGAGAGTGAAGGTACGGTTGTGTGTGTGTGAATATTCTGGAAAATGCAAGAGAAGGATAGACACAAGTCTATTATTTGGGATTAAATCCCATACTGTGGAATACACGGGTATTTATCAGTTATCTGATATCTTTCGTACATCATTTGGCAACCCAAACGAAGTCCAAATTAAATAAACAAACCTGTTCTGTGACCCTTGTCACTAACTGGTCCTAACCACACCACCAAATAATAATAAATATTAAATAAAAATAAAAGCATATATAATAACACAATACTAACTTAAGGGCAATTTAATAATGTTACATCTAGGCCCAATTGAGGATGTTACACGGGGGGGCGGGGGGGGGGGGGGGGGGGGGGCGGAAGAGCAAGCCTTCTCTGTACTTCTTCTTCAGATACCATTGCTGAATTAAAATAACAGTTGTTACTCAAAAAGTTTTTTCAATCAAGATAGGACGAATCACAATTCAATATTGAATATTTATCAATATCAACATTATAATAGCAACTATTGCTAGGCATATGAAAAAAGAAAAAAAGATTTTCTTCTGCTATTGACTCAAAAGAAAGATTACCAGCAGCACGACATTTTCTCGAATTAGCTCGAGTTAAAGCAGCATCATCAACAAAATCGTTTTAACACAGACTGTTCTCAAGTGTCTTATTGACCATATTTTTAGAGGCAAATTGTAGATCATCGAACTTGATATGGCACAAGGCGGTGAACGGAGTAATTGCTGAAAGAATAACAAATAACAATTATTAAATAGATAATACAACTTACTGCAGAAGCTATAATTTATCATCAGAACATACCTTTATTTCTTAACATAACAATAGCAAAGCCACGAGTTGCTTCATCCCATTCAGCGTTAAGGGAGCATAGAGAAAGCATATGCTCTGGATATCGTCGGTTTGGAATTCTTTCTTTTTTCATCATATTTACTAACTTTCGTTCATCACTATTTATCCTGTGATGAGTAATTTTAGGAGGATCAAGCGATGTACGCCAATAACAGGCTTTCAAACGGTCGTTGGGAATTACTTCGCTGTTTATAAAGAAAAAGGTGATTTGCCAATCCTCTGATGAATCACCAGAGTTAAGCAGAAATTCATCTAAAATAATACAGAACCATCCTTTATCATACGACTTTATAGTTGTAAGGTGACAAAACAAGCGTATAGAAGGTTTCATCTCTCGAGCATGACAGTACATCTCGAAAAGCAAAATTTTGCGAATGGACATTGGCTCAAATTGCCCAACACTAACGCCGTAAAAATAGCAAACATCTAAATAGAATTTTGTAAAAGGGATACTAAGATGAGAAAAATAAAGAGCACGTCCATAAATAGCAACGTTCCCAGAAGGGGGACAAGATGCATGATCATTGTCACGACTCGGAAAATTTCGACTAATTTTGAAACAAACTCACGATACGATTTCATAATTCTGACATGATAAGCAAAGTCTGTTAGGTTGAGTCTCAACAATTTTGAACTGTTTCATTACATTCATTCGACCTTCGACATTCCCGACGATTCATGAACAATTAATCGTAAATAGATATGTATGTATTTAATATATATATATATATATATATATATATATATATATATATATATATATATATATATATATATATATATAAAATAATAATTCGAAATATAAATTGAAATATTATATTATTTAGTTATTAGAATTTATTTTGTAAAATAAAATAATATAAGATATAATAAAATTTATTATGAATCTATATATAAATATAAAAGTATATTGAATATAAATGATTTCGAGCTTAATCAGTCAACGGTTGTAATACTTGGTTGACATTTCGTTAGTGTTCATATAGATCTAATACGAGTTTATGAAGATTTGAAATAAAAATTGAACTGTAAATTGATTACGAAGATTTTAAGTTTGATAAAAAAAAATTTTACCTTTTTAGATTAAATTTTAGTACTCCGTACATATTAATTGGAACAGAAATAAATAATTAATGAACATTTTTGATCAGATTTCAAACAGTTAATGACTGAAATAATTGAATGAATTTAATATAAAAATTTGGAATTTTTAAGAAGACTTTTAGATATTAACTGTTTAGCAATGAACCACGATTTTATATTCCGTGAAAAACTGTCGGTAGATATTTAAAGATTACTATTGTTAAAACACGTTTATATTAAAGTAATGTAATATTATATTATATTATATGTGCACTGTGTTGTGTTGTGATGCTTTCTGATTACAAGCTTACAATTATATATATACATATATATATGCATTATATGCATTGCAAACACTACAACTTGATCATCGAGAACCATCACCATTTAAACCCATCACTTGCTTCGTTTTGCTTCATCTACAACCGTCACCATTTAATCACCACCACAAGACCACCATCGACCACCCATATCAACCACCATCGCCATCACAACCATTACAACAACCACACCATCATGAACCACTAGAACACCACCATCACAACCACAACAACCATCGAGTTGTTACTGTTCCGCTTCCTGGTTCCTTTCAACACCAACTCCATCAAGAACTCCTATCAATCGTTAAAAACCCAACACATCCTGCTACCGTTAATACGTATTACTTTTGTTCCAACAAACCATCGAAACCCACTCAAATCTATCACTTCCTGCGTGATTGTTGTTGATTGTTTATCTGTTTTTAAGTCCAAAACAGCCACCCTAAGCCACCTAAAAACAACACCATTCGATCACCAAGAACACTCATTCGTTGTTACTATTTTTCCTGCCTCCTGGTTTGTTGTAAACCCATAAATGAAAACATCATTAAAACACTCCTAAATCGCCACTGTTGTTTCTGTCTATGACTGTGAAAATCATCTCCACCTACGTATAATATTTTTTTATTTGTTTCCTGTTCGAACCCAAACACAACAAACATGCTGTTCGATCAACTGTTTCTGTTCGAAGTTATTGCTATAGCTGCATGATGCTTCTCTTTAACCTGCTACTATTTCTGACTTCGTTTCAAGTTCAGGACGACAAACCCACATCAACCATCTTCATCGAAAATCAATCACCCACACCCACAAAACATGATGATTATGGTGATGATAGATAAATCATGATGGTACTGTTTTAATTCTACGATGATGACGGTTAGAAGAATGATGATGATAGAGACGTGATGATATCGTAAAGATGATGCCCTAATCGTTACCTATTATTTCTTTTCTGATCGAGAAAACCTAAACACCCACAACTCTAGTCGACTAGGTATTACTTCTATTGCCACCTGTTTCTATTAGGGTTAAAGAAAAAAACAAGAGAACGAGAGGGATCGACTATTATGTCTTTTGGGCCATTAGGGTTACTGTGTTTTATTGTTGGACTAATAATTGGGCTACCATATTTCTTATTCTGTTGGGCCGGGTATTGGTTGAGAGGTTGGGCTTGGGAACCTGCTTTTGGGCCTAAAGAAGTTGAGGCCAGATGGGTTATATAAATTAGATTGGGTTATAATTCAGAGATGAGATGGCAGAGGGATGGTTGGGCGTGTTTGTGTTCAAGCGAGAAGTCTTGGGTTCGAACCCGGGCTGTGGCAGTGAGTTTTTTTAAAAGCTTGTTACCTTAAGGTAGTATTACTATTATTATTAATTTTATGAATATTATTATTATTATTATTATTATTATTATTATTATTTAGATTATTATTAGTATTATCATTATTACTAAAATTATCATGTTTATTAAAACTATTTTTTTTATTATTAAAAATTATTATTATTATTTTATGACAAATAAATATTATGTATATAAAAATATAATTATATTACATATAATATAAATGATACATATAACAAATTATTGATATAATAGTAATTATATATGTATATATATATATATATATATATATATATATAACTATACATATAAATATTACTTATTTTAAATATATATATATATATATATATATATATATATATACAGAATAAATATAGATAACATGTAATTTAAGATATAATACATAAATTTGTTCGATTTCAATTATATGTGTTAATATATATATATATATATATATATATATATAACTGTTATAGGTTCGTGAATCCGAGGCCAACCCTGCATTTGTTCAGTTCCGTCGTATACATATTTTACTACAAATATCGTATCGTGAGTTTCATTTGCTCCATTTTAAAATGCTTTTGCAATATATATTTTTGGGCTGAGAATACATGCACTGTTTTTATAACTGTTTGACGAAATAGACACAAGTACTTAAAAACTACATTCTATGGCTGGATTATTAAACCGAATATGCCCTTTTTTATTCTGGTAATCTAAGAATTAGGGAACAGACACCCTAATTGATGCGAATCCTAAAGATAGATCTATCGGGCCCAATAAGCCCCATCCGGGTTACGGATGCTTTAGTACTTCGATTTATCATGTCCGATGAGAGTCCCAGAATGATGGAGATATTCTATATGCATCTTGTTAAGGTCGGTTAGCAGGTGTTCACCATATGAATGATTTTTATCTCTATGCAGTTTGCGAAATGCCTGTATGAGATGTATGATATTTATGAAAATGAAATCTTGTGGTCTATTAAAATTATGGAAATGATTGTTTATGTTAAACTAATGAACTCACCAACCTTTTGGTTGACACTTTTAAGCATGTTTATTCTCAGGTATGAAAGAAATCTTCCGCTGCGCATTTGCTCATTTTAAAGATATTACTTGGAGCCATTCATGGCATATTTCAAAGGACGTTGCATTCAAGTCAATCGAGTTCAAAAAGATTATTATTAAGTCAATGACAGATTAGTCATTCATATTACGAGAATCATATATCATTTGTATCGATAGTTTATATTTTGAAATAAGTTTGTCTTTTAAAGGGATGCAATGTTTGTAAAACTCGGCATATAGAGGTCAAATACCTCGCAATGAAACCAATTGTTATGAAACGTTTATAATCGATATGAACGGGTCGTTAAAATCATGAGGGTCTGTAAGAACAGCATCGGCCCTAAAAAAATTTAGGGAATGCAATTCTAACACGTTCAAGATATGTTGCTGAAATTCTACTTGGAATATCTTCAACATTAAAGATAGCCATTGATTAGGTATTTAAGAGGGGAATTAGTGACAGAGGATTTAAGGTAGATGAAGAAAAGTTAATTTGGGTTGAAGTAAATGTGAAACAGAAAAATCTGAATCTTAAATAGCAAGTGGAAGATGAACAGTTGGCAGTTAATCGCATAGATGATATGTTGCCACGTGTCAGATGCACAAATATGCGGGGAAAATAAATTTAATTGGAAAGTAAATTTCAAAATTCGAAAAAGGTACTTTTTACAGACCATCATCAAAAAGTGGCCGACATAGCAGAGAAAAGGTTGGCTACAGCAGGTTTCTGTTCTCGAGTAAAAAGGCATCTTTTATTTTTAGTTTAATAACTTTATTTTTTGCAAAAATAAAGACATAAAAACACCATTTTTATACAGAAAAATGGATCAAAGAGCACAAAAGATAATAATATTTGGCGGTTTTTATCATTTGCCTCCCAGCGTTTAGCAGGCCTCCCAGCGTCAAGCGTAAGCCCTGCAGGCAGCTTCAATGCTTAAGTCCTTTTACTAGGCGCGTGAACAGCACGCAGCCACGTCAGCACACGCCACCGACCTTCCGGATACTTCGCATAACAGAACTATTCAGCGATTGACACGTGTATCCCGAGAATTTCGGACATTCTACACCTATAAATAGACCCCATGGGTCACCATATTTCACATCTGAACTTCAGTCAGAGAGAAGTACACTTTCTCTCTCACACAGTTCTTTCTCACTCTAAAACATTAACCGGTTAGCAGCAGAACGCTATACGGATTGATTCACAGTTTGATTGAGGCCAACCCACGGATCTTTCATCCGTGTTCCGGGTCTGCAGGGATTATATCCCGAGGGAAAACATCAATCAACATACAATCATTCTACGCTAGGCGGATAGTGTCCTGTACTGGTACCTTACACCCATTATACGAAAAATCGTACCAACACTATACAAGTACTATATGCATAAAGTATTCATTTACCTTGGATGTATTGCCTTGATACTGACTTGACATGTTGAAAGTGGAAAGTCTAACATTCTTAGATACAAGTCATGATAATCATTTGAGGCAATCTCAGTTTTGTCATAATCTTTTGTTTGTAATTAACACATTTGCTAAAGTCCTATTGGTTGGTCAACATGTCATTGATGACAACAACCTACTTAATCACAAAGCACATTAGTATTTAAGTTTAAGCTTGTTTGTGAATTAATTAAGTGTGTTCATGATGTCTTAACAAGTGAAACAAGTAATATAAATTAAGCATGTTATAAGGCATCAAGTTAATCAAGTCTAAACCATTCTTAAACTTGATTTTAGACATAAGCAAATCCTATGTGTGTTAATGATTCTTCATCCTTTTAAGATCACTAGATTATGACACATTAAGCATTATCCAAGTAGCATAGACATATATTGAAGTAGTCCAAATACAAGTTGATGATTTTTCAACTTGTAGCACATAGAAAGACAAAGTTCACACACACACACACACACACACACAAATATATATATATATATATATATATATATATATTAAGTAACTACTTAGCAGTTTAGCAATTAGCACATAGTCAAATAATACTCATGTATGAATAGAAAGTAGTGAAGTAATATTCATATAATGACTAGCAAGAGATCACTAATTAATCTAGGATTAAACATATAGTGAGAACATAACAATGAACCAAGGCTATGTAAGTTTTACTTGCAAAGTGGAGTTTGCAAGATTAATGTATAAGTATACATTAATGTCCAACACATGTACAAGGAAGGAGCAACTCATGGTTTGGACTTGATGACCATCCTAAGTATGTCTAAATACATTTTAGATGTACATGTTTTCCTATAACACTTATGTGTTACCCTTGATCAAGGTTAAGTCGTCATTAAGGTGTCATTAGGTGTAATTTATCAAGATTAGCGTTCTAGCGACCAAAACTCTTTTGGATATGAAATAGACAGCTATTCTAAGTATGTTTAAACAAGTTTCATAAATTATAGATGCCCCAAAGTGGTCGAACTAAAATTGTAGAAAATTCGGACAGAACCTTTTACGGTCGACCCACGGTTGATCGTGGGGTCGACCGTGCACTCCTGGTTTCATAAACCAGGGTGCAGGGTTCCACGGTCTGACCGGCGGTCGACCGTGGACCGAACCGTGTGACCAAACTTACATTCTAAGCTTTGTTTAGTTTTGGTCTTTTGCTAGAGTAAGTGTTGATTAGTGAACTTGTGCTTTTATGCCAAGATGCTTATCATAACTTCTAGTGCATGTGTATGTGTCATCATCAAAATAATTATTGTTATGGGTTAAGATTAGTATTATTATTAAGCATAAACTCACATTAACCCACATTCTCCCCCAACACTCTATATTCGACGGATAAAGAGACTGCTTCTGAGTAAACCTCCGGCTAGTAAATAAGTTTTTTTTTTTAAGAAAATAGTAAAATAAAATTGACACCCCTATAATTCAATTTTGTGTCCTTTTTGTATTGGGATATTAGATTTGTGACCGGAGAGAGTAAGGCTGTGTTCCAGAGTAATTAATTGAAGGAAAGTGAATGAAATGAAATGGAGGAAAAGTGGATCAGCCCAAATTGAAAGGAAGAGATGGAAGAGAAATTAGACTAAAAAATACTTTCAAATCATTTCTCTTTCCAAAAAAAAAAAAAAAAAAAAAAACATTTCTTTAAATTTCCCTTCCCTTTCATTTCATTTCCCTTCAAATTAACTTGGGAACAAAGCCTAAAGTTAAAAGGGCTAAGGTCAATCACAATTCACAATAAGGTAATCGAAACTTCTTAGGATTGATTAATCGAACAATAATATATAAACGAGCATAAGCGTACTTGCAGTTGGCCAGTATTCGATTAACCGCTAAACCACAAATACTACGTTGGTTTCAGAGACTAATGCTTTGTATATCCAACATTTTTTGTCCGTTTCTCTAAGGTTTGTTCCATGATTCATGTTCTTTGCTATCTATATGTTTATTTATACCGTCCTATCTTCTGTAGATGTTTGCAACATTTGATTGTGTTGAGAACACGCCAACTGTTTGATAAAATGCCTCAATAAGAACATAAGTATTGTTAAACGTTGTACATTGCATTGCACGTTATAATAATATATATAAATATAAATTATGAATATAAGTATGATTATGATGTTGGAAAGGTTAATGCGTATATAATTTCAATTAGAGCTGGTTCAAGACCGGAAATGGTGTTGATTTGATTGGTAGATTGAACAATGTCTAATTGATAAAAGTTGCATTTTTCATTTGGGATAAGTTATATATGATTACCTATTTACCTATTGTTTTAATAGA
The DNA here is from genome assembly GCF_046630445.1 of Rutidosis leptorrhynchoides. Classification (NCBI taxonomy): domain Eukaryota; kingdom Viridiplantae; phylum Streptophyta; class Magnoliopsida; order Asterales; family Asteraceae; genus Rutidosis; species Rutidosis leptorrhynchoides. The sequence goes on along the minus strand of NC_092336.1, from coordinate 381,282,803 downwards.
TGCCATAAAGTCGAAAACTTTTTTTTAATCTAAGTAAAAATGGTATGTTCTTTTGGTACAAGTTGAGTATAATTCAAAGTACTTGATAGGTTGATTGTTTGTTGCTGTTAGTTAGGTTTTCAACCCTTTTCAACATCCAAATGATGCATTTGTTGTTCTGAAAACATTGAAACGATTGGTTAGTGTTCACACAAAATGTGAGGCTACTCTCACTTTTCTTATACATCATTGTGTTTAACTATGTGAGCAACAGCCGACTTTATCCTGTTTTTGAAGCTCAAATGACGAGCAGAAACAAGGATAGCAGCAACAAAGTGAACTCCGTGTTCTACGCACAGACGTATCACCCAATCCAAGCTGGTAGCATTGATGGTACCGACATTCTTCCTCATGACAATGCTGTTTACAGGGCTCTCTTATGTTCATCCGCTGGCCTATGTATGTTTCTTCACTATCTTCTAATCAAACTTCCATATCTAGTTTTTAGCTTTCTACCAAAACCCCTTTAACTTTTGCAGATGATCCATTGGGTGATCCGAATGTTATTGGGGAAGATCCATATTGCACTATATTCGTCGGCCATCTCTCTCGATTGACTACCGAAGATACTCTTCACAAGGTCGTAATGAATTGTGTTTGTTTTAATGACTTTCCATCTCTATGTTGAATATGTCTTTTTATTTGTTTGATAGTTTGAATTTAATATTCAGTAAGCACACGAAATAAAGAAAATTGTTTGTAATTATTAAATAATAAGTTATATCCTTCTCTTATTTATGGTGTACAAGTATAGTAGCCAATTGATTTGTTTTTGTCTTCTTTTTTGTAGGCTATGAGTAAATATGGCACCGTGAAGAACTTGCGATTGGTCCGCCATATTGGTAAGGCAAATACACTATAATTTTTCGTATTGCTAGTGTTTGAGTTTATCACATTCTCTTATTTTTTTTTTTCTTCTCATAATTAACTTAAGTTTATATTCTTTTTGAGATTTTCAATTTCATAACTGAAAGATCAGTTGATTATTTCATCTTAATGCATAGTGTATGCATTCCTCTAAACCCCTTCACTTTGAAGCATCATGTTTTATATCCAAAGGTTTTTGCTTTTGGTTAATCTGTGCTCAATAATCAAGTGTATTAAATCTCTGATTATATTGGTTTGTTGGTTGTAGTTACTGGTGCCTCTCAAGGTTATGCTTTCGTCGAGTATCAAAGTGAAAGAGATATGCAACGAGCATATGAGGTGTAATATAATATAAGTCTTCTCTTAGTTTCTAATATCGATGTTAATGTTAAGTTTCTTATTCCTTGTTTGATAATACACAGAAAGCACATCATTCAGTTATCGATGATTCTCAAATTATAGTTGATTACAACCGACAGCAACTGATGCCAGGGTGGATTCCAAGAAGATTAGGTCAGTTTAGCTTACACTAATTAAATATATCTTTGCGTGTCCTACTATTAGTTTTTGAGAGGTTCTATTATTCTTACAGGAGGAGGTCTCGGAGGTAAAAAAGAATCAGGGCAACTTCGTTTTGGAGGACGAGAAAGACCTTTTCGTGCGCCATTGTATGAGTTCTCAACAACTGCTGTGAAGTTTACATTTAGAAATGAAACTAATTAATCTTATTTATTTTGTTTATTACATGATAAAGACGTCCAATTCCATTCGATGATTTGAAAAGGCTTGGTATCCCGCCTCCCCCTGAAGGAAACTACAAGTCACGATTTGAGGTACGCTTGCATTACCAAAAAACGTTTTGCTGTGGTGACATTAAATAGCACTTTGTAGCAAACCAACCTAATTGGAAGGACTGTCCTTAGAAGATGGTCTATATCTTTTACTAATATCTAAAGCAAGGAAAATTGCATAGAAAAGTAAGGTACGTTAGACAGCTTTTATTTTCACCTATTCATAGACAACACACTTTCAAGAACTTGTAACCAATTATTGGTTCGGGTACTATGATGTGTCGGTATCTTTGATGATCCTGACTTAAATTCTCAACTTGGTGAAAACTTGCTTCATAGCAAAACTTTTGAACGTCATCACAACGAAAATTTTGTAAGCATGTTACTTTCTTTTGAGTGAAAACTTGGTTTATAGAATGACACGTAAGCAGTGTGCCTGCTAAAGTACACCAAATCTTATGATGGAGTGATAGTTAGGTGTCGTTTGTTTTTCAGTTTGCATATTTATTATGTCTTATGTCTGCATGCCCGAAGACATATTTACTGCGGATTGTTTTTTCTGAAAGACATAAGATAAAATAATGTCTTATTCTGTCTGCAACCTCGCACACTTAGAAATATGCTTCTAAGTGCTGCAGACATGATTAAGTTATTCTGCAGACATGGAAATAATCTTCACTATTCAACGTATAGACCTTTAGGCCACATCTTCTTTACAGACATGGTCCGCATACATCATAATAAAAAAAAAAACACCACCTTAGTGTTGCACCTTACTGTTGTAAATGGCGGCCGTCTCAGTTGACTAGTGTTTTGGTGACTAGCAAGTCCTGCTTCGCTAAAAAAAATGTCTAATTATGTATGAGTGTGTTTGAGTCGGTCTGATTCGGTTCAAGTCAAGGTTGGTCAAAGTGAGGTCAAAATTTTGTAATACTTTTTATACTCAGATTTTGTGCCGTTACATATGTTTAAAATATTTCTGTTGATATATCTAATATATACAAATGTTAAATATATTACTAAAACTCAACGTTAGTCAATATCTGACTCGTAAGTCTCGACTGGCTTGTCTCCGTCTCGGGACTTCTCTAACCTTGGTTATAGTTTACATATTACGATCTTAATATGTTATTTACTGATGGTAAGTAATGTAGTATGTCACATTACTGGTTTTAGATTCCATCACCACCTCGAAGAGAAAGACCTAGCAGAAGCTCTAGCCGACGTGAGAGAAGATCGAGTAGCCGGGATCACGCTCATGACGAAAGTGGATCTTTGGATAACCAAGGTCGGTCCCGGAAGAGCAAAAGGCGTGATAGACACTATCATGATGAGCGTGAAAGTAGGTCCCACAGTCGTGACAGTCGATATGAAGAAAGGGAAGACTACTCCAGCCGTAGTAGCAGAGATTCTCGATATAATGAAAGGAAAGATGACTCCAAAAAGAGTAGAGATTCTCGTAGAGATGACAGAAGAACGTCCACCAATTATGACCGTCGATCTGATACAAGGCGTTCTAGTGACAGAGAACAACGATCACACAAACGCCAAAAATATGAGTAATTTTTCGTTCTAATTATAATGATGAATTTGTCCAGTCAATGTAGATGAACATAGTAAATACAAACCCAAATGACTGTTTGGACTTTATTATAAGCTACTACGCAGCGATTCATCTGCAGTCGCTTGTGAATAGATCATGAAAGATTGTTACTTGAATTAGTTCAATCACGAGCATAGATGATAATATTGATTTAAGTTGTTTACTATCCCAAAAGTTGATTTATGTTCATACAAATAAAGAACACATGAGCTTTTTGGCATCTCTAAGAACACATAATTAATGGTATTTGGTTCTTGTTCACTTGTTCTATTCACTGCTGCTCAAAATCATGTTAAATTTACCATTTTACTGAGCTACTTCAGTTGCTGTTTTTTTTTTTTTTTTTTTTTTTTTTTTCACTTTTATTCTTGACAGAATAAAGAACACAGACGTCACTTGTTACGACTAATTAACCGAGGTCTTATTCACTAAATAATAAATATACAAGATACAAACATGTACACCATCCATTAACTCCAGAATCTTGTTTTCGTGTCCAAATTTAATACGGAGTAATTTACAAAACTGCAAAAACAAATTGATCATCATCAATTCATCATGCTGTATCCAGATCATAATAACCATTTTGATAACAAAGCATCTGTCTTTGCATCAACTTGGTTACCCAATGCAGTCAACGGTCAGTCACCCAACCCCACCCCACCCCACCACCATGATATACAAGTTAACACTTTGTATGGGATCAATTTCAGCTGCATAATTTGACTGTGCATGCAACTGCTTGTGCCCAAAATTTCAGTCTTGCTTTTACCTCTTCAGGATCATCACCTGTACATATTGGATCAACCCTTAAGTCAACTATCATGACATTAAAGTTATAAAAAGTAGCTTCTTATTGCAAAATCAGAATCAGATTTGTACTAACTAAATTCAAAGTAATGATGATCATAAATTTGCTTAGATTACTAGTTAATGAAAAAGATAAGTAGTATGTAACCAAGTTCTAATCTTTTACTAATCAAACAATAACCATGTTCCAACTAAATTTTAAAAGTGAAAGTTGATTGCATTTTTAATAAGTCCTAAAAAAAAGCTTTTTGTAAGCAAGTTGCATTATTTTTAACTACAAAATGTGATCAAGCAATACTCACCTGGACTAAAAATCTTCCAATTAGCTTTACCACTAGTAGCCTCCGGCGACGACGAATCACTCACCGGCGACGAACTTTCCGGCGACTTATGTTGGTCATCAATAAACTTCTGGCTCATAGAATAACACAATTCCAACGCAGGCAAAGTATTACAAAGCTCAGGAATTTCATCATAACTAAAACCAAATCCTAAATCCAAACAACCTTTAAGTTCTTCAAGATCATCATCAGTCAAACTTTTAGCTCTGACCAACTCTTCTTCATCACATGTCTCCACATACCCTTCAAGAAAAAATTGATTTTTTCTCCTATTAATTTGTGGGGTTTGCCAAGAATCCTCAATCTTGAAAGACCCACATCCTGTTTTATCTTGATTAGACGATTTCTGAAGTGGGTTTTGTAAATCTTGAAATGTGGTTTTTGATTTAGATTTTGATTTGGTTTCCATAATTTTTTTTTCTTCTTGTGAAGAGGTTGTTTGGAAATGGGGCTGAGGGTGGGTTTTAAAGATGATGTTTGCCTGTTTGGTATGATGTGTAAGGAACTATCTGCCGCGAAATTACTATAATACCCTTCGGGGTTTAGATTGTTCTAGAGATTATGTGTGTGTGTGTGTACACGCTCAGATCCATGTGGTGGCGAGTACGTGTTTGTATCTTTGAATGTAGTGATGGTTTCACATTCTTTGGATGCTTACACCATAATTATAGTACTAGCATTTTTATGATATAATTTTAGTATTTGAAAGGATTGTTTGAAAATATTGCAAATGAGATATGAATAGAAGGAAAATTAATGCATTTTTACTCTAATCGTCCACACGTGGGACTTAATCGATTGCACACGTGTGAACTACCCGAGAGAGCCGTTTGTGTGCGAGTAAAGTCTGTTCATACTCATACAGGAGACTAGCACATGTCTTTGACGTGTGCTGAGTGATTATGTACTAGTGAGTGTATGCTCACTAAAGTGAGTACGAGTGTGCGAGCACGATGACGAATGGGAATGGCGTTTGTAGCCGTATGTATGTGGTTGAGGGCGACCCGACGAACGGTTTAACGAGAATGGGTTGTGGGTGTATGTGAACGTTTGACTGTATATGTGCATATGTATGTGTGCGAGTTCACAATGTATTAGGAGGTAGATGTATTTCACAAGCATGCACACACATCCCGGGTATGTGCGAGTTCAATGTCCCGTGTGCGAACGTTATCCCTTATTACAAAGCTAATTTACTCTTTATTTTGTTGGTAATCACAGTCGCCCCTACATGTGCGGAATGGTTCAGTTTCGTATGCTAATGACTAGTGCTAGACTGTAAAAAAAAGATTAAGGGTATATATATATATATATATATATATATATATATATATATATATATATATATATATATATATATATATATATATATGGTGAGGATCCATGGAGAACCAAAGGTAGTATAGAACCCATGGAACTCGTGCAGATTGAGTCAATCTCCTGCAGATTGACTTTTTTTTCTGTACAGATTGATTTTTTTTTTGCAGATTGAGTCAATCTGCAGATTGACTTTTTTTTTGCAGTTTTTTTTTCATTTTTTTTGCAGATTGACTATTTTTCTGTGCAGATGGACTTTTTTTGTGCAGATTGACTTTTTTTTGGCAGTTTTTTTTTTTGGCAGATTGACTTTTTTTTGTGCAGATTGACTTTTTTTTTGCAGATTGACTTTTTTTTTTTTGCAGATTAACTTTTTTTAGTGTGCAGATTGACTGTTTTTTTCAGTTTTTTTTTTTTTGAAGCTTAATCTCCACATAGATTGAAGTTCAATCTATGAGTTATATGGGTTCTCTACATACTCTAGTTCTCTATTGATCATTTCACTATATATATATATATATATATATATATATATATATATATATATATATATATATATATATATATATATATATATATATATAGGCAGGATCAATGGGGAAGTAACCAATCGGGGGGAAGTGGGGGGAAGCAAAATATATATATTTTTTTCCTATTTTTTTTGGAATTTTTTTTTTTCCGGCATCAAGATCACACGAAAATATGAACATTTAGAAGAGATACTTCGTGATGAATGTTATTATTTAGGCGGAAAACAATTGACAAAAATAACATTCAAGATAATATTGTTCGTGAAGAATATGAACGTTTTTTTTCATGTTTTGTGAAGTAAAATTTAGCCCGATTTAGAGTTTAGGGTTTATGGTTTATGGTTTAGGGTTTAGGGTTTGGGGTTTTGGGTTTATTCCATAAACTCAAAACCCCAAACCCTAAACCCTAAACCCTAAACACTAAACTCTAAACCGTTCGTGTTAAAAACTCAATCTAAATCCTAAATCTAAACCCTAAACCCTAAATTTCTAAACCCTAATATCTAAACCCTATAAACCCTAATATCTAAACCCTAATATCTAAACCCCAATAGCTAAAACCTCAACATACGCTCGAAAAATACGGAAATTGTTATATATTACTTCTTCGAGCGTTTTCCCGCCAAAATAAAAACATTTATCACAAAGTGTCTCTACTAAATGTTCATATTTTCATCCCATCTATAATGTTCGTGAACAAGGTTTTTTCAAAAAACGAAGAAAAAAAAAGTTTTTGCTTTCCCCTGATTGGTTACTTCCCTCTTGATCCTACCACTATATATATATATATATATATATATATATTACATTTTGTTAATAAATTAAATAAAGCCTTTTGATTAAATGCACAATTTTGGTAGATCATCTATCTAGACAGGCAATGGCGGAGCTAGGGGGTAGCTTGGGGGTGTTGAGCTACCCCCAAGTGAATCACCGACAACAAATACTATATGTTAATTTTTGTCAAGTGTTTGTGAGCACCCATCATAAGTGCATAGCATACTTTTAAGATTGTTAATTTTTTTTTTTTGAAAAGAAAAAAAAACAACATATACTACAATTTTAAATGAACATTCCCTTATTCGTATCATATAGTCCAATTGTTTATGGACTTCTTAATTTTAGTTTCATTAGTCTATTAGCCTAAAGGGCCCATTACCATAAATATTAAACCTCAATTTTATACCTCCGTACTAAATTAGGTGTAAATTAGGTGTGAATTAGTACTTAGTAGATAGATATCGAAGATTTGGAAATAGATTGATTCGTCTTATATTAATTCTTCCCGTTTCAACTGCCACAAGTGAAAGAGCTTTCTCGTCAATGAAAATTGTTAAAACAAAGCTTCGTTGCAGCATGGGTGACGATTTTCTTAAAAATTGTTTGATTCTTTACATTGAGAGAGACGTGTTAAATATTAATCTATTTTTTGATGATTTCTTTTGGAAAAAACTTGTTCTTATTTAAGAATGGTGGTCGTTTACGTTCTTTTGTAATGATACATTGTTATTATATCTGGATGGATTTGTTATCGTTGATCGTCTATTACGTAAATGGAATGTTTATTATCGATAGAGTAATTATATTAATTTTTTTATCGCGTAAGCAACTCCTATCATGAAATCCTGGCTTCGCCTCTGTAGACAAGTCAGATGTATTTGTTCCTTTGCCCCATTTAAAGTTGTTAAAATCTAATCGGTTTTTAGAAGAAAAAAGTACTGTAATAAATAATACTCCGTATAATGTAAGGAAATGTAAAGAGTAAGGAAATGTAAAATGGAAAATAAAAGATGGATAAAGATGATATGGATGGTGGAACTGGAACAGCTGGAATGATGGTGATTGGCTAATGATGACATTCCATGATTCAACGTTCATCATTATCATTATATATTCAATACATGAGCAACGAAAGTGGAAAACGTGATCATAATTTTTGTTTTTAATTCAATAAATAGGAAAAAATAATACTGGTAGTTGATCCTCACAAATCACTTTTTAATCAATGTACATCTAATTACCTATTTTACCCTTAATTATACTTATAATAATAATATAAGTTCAACTTCTTAAGGGCACAACTGTAATTTTATGAGACAAAAATATTTATGGATTAAAAAGTGGTGTGTGAGAATTACCTTTTAATAATAATACAGTGATAATGCAACACATTATATAATATATATTACTCATTATATTATATCTGATATATATATATATATATATATATATATATATATATATATATATATATATATATATATATATATATATATATATATATATATATATCCATTCATTAAAAAAATATATTTGATCGATCTTCATCTTCATCTGCTTTCTCTTATATCTTTGTAATCCTAATTCATTAATTTCATTGATTCTTTGTCTTTTAGAGATTGAGTTCATTACTGTGAGTGATTGTAATTATCTAAGATTGTGATTTTAATTAGACTTAATTAAGACCTTGGTCTCTAAAGTTTTATATTTTTTTCATCCTTGTCTCTAAAGTATTTTTGTTTCATTCTAACCCTTAAAGTTATGATATGGTTTCACTTAGGTCTCCAGTTAACAAATTGAGTTAACGGCACTTAACCATGGGGACCTAATGAAACCATATCATTACTTTAAAGGTTAGGATGAAACAAAAATATTTTAGGGACAAGGATGAAACAAAAATACTTTAGGGACCAATGGCGTAATTAAGTCAAGCGGGAACGACATTTTAGGGAAATAAATAACAATTACTCCGTACTTACTTATATACGGGGATGTCAACCGTAAAGGTGCATGATTGGTATTTGGTCTGTTACGGGTGGTTGGCTCTTTGCTTGCACAACAACTCCCACCTGGCCTGCATTTTGACTTCTTTTTGTCAATGTCTTTCGACTCTATTATTTGAGGCAATAGCAATTGTCGATTTATTGGCGATTTGATCGCCGCTTAGAGTCTAGATTGAATCCTAGATAGGGATGGCACCCATCAGTTAATTAGATAGGGATTATTCAAACGGGTATTACAAGCGGCAGTCAAGTAGATCCAGGCCCACGAACCGCGGGTGTCATCCCTATCTAGGATTCAATCTAGGCTCTATGCGGCAGTCAAGTCGCCAATAAATTGACGCTTGTTGTTGCCTCAAATAATAGAGTCGAAAGACATTGACAAAAAGAACACAAAAGGCATGCCAGGTGGGAGTTTTTGCGCATGCAAAGAGCCAACCACCTGTAACAGACCAAACACCACTCATGCACCTTTACGGTTGACATCCCCGTATATAAGTAAGTACGGAGTAATTGTTATTTATTTCCCTAAAATATCGTTCCCGCATGACTTAATTACGCCGTTGGTCTTTAAAGTTTTACCTTTTTTTTTTCATCATTGTCCCTAAAGTATTTTTGTTTCATCCTTGTCCCTAAAGTATTTTTGTATAATCCTTATCCCTAAAATATTTTTGTTTCATCCTAACCCTTAAAGTAATGATATGGTTTCATTTAGGTCCCCATGGTTAACTGTCATTAACTCAATCCGTTAACTGGGGACCTAAATGAAACCATATCATAGCTTTAAGAGTTAGGATGAAACAAAAATACTTTAGGGGCAAAGATGAAAAAAGATAAAATCTTAGGGACTAAGAGCGTAATTAAGTCAATTAATTGAGTAAAGAAATGATCTCCGGTGATTGGAGAATTTACTCCAATAATTGGAGAATTTATATGTGTTTGTTCAACTTGCATTTACTTAGAACATATATTAATATGAAAATAAAGATAATGAGCAATTAGTTTACTACATGGTCATGTTAACTTATAATTATAGATAAGTTTTTGTGCTTAAAAGTGAATATCTCCCCAATTTGTATTTTAAGCCTTTTATTTTTCATATACTAATAGATGAAATTTCAATTTTAATATCTTATAAAATATAAAACATTACTAACTTAATGGCGAAAACCACATCACACGTTGCATCTTAATCCTTTCATTTTCCATAAACCTAATGAAATTTCAACTTTCACACAATATCATTTTTTTTTTTTTTGTTCATTTTTAAAAACAATGTAAGTGTAATTAGTAAGAATTGAAACTGAGTCTCCTTTAAAGATTCTCAAACATCTAGTTATAGGCATCTTTCGACAGAGACAAGATGGACAACTGCCAAGGACCCACAAGTTTAGAAAGGCTCACAAATATATATATATATATATATATATATATATATATATATATATATATATATACACTCTCAAAGTATTCAATTAAATTAAATAAAAAAAATTGTAAAAGGATAAATATTTGAGAACAAAACACTTTGATACGACTGTTTTAATTTTTTTTTCGTATTGATAAATTTTAGTATTATATTATTGTATGTATGCAAAGTTATTACGTGTATAAGGGGCCTATATTTATTTTCTTCCAGGGCCTTTCAAATTGTTGAGACGCCCTGCATCCAGTCACTAAGCCACCTTTGAAATTTTCGCACAATCTTTAACATTTGATTATTTTATGATAGAGAAAATTACGCGGATAGTCTCTGAGGTTTGTACCATATCGTACGGTTAACCTATAGTCATTGTGGTTTTCAAGTGGAGCAAGGATAGTGCTATTCACTAACACCATTAACTTTTCCGTTAAAAATTAACATGTGTCAAGCATGTGAGGGTAATTTCGTCATTTATCATCCCCTATTTATCCATTAATACAAAATAGAATAGAATAGAATTTAAATTAATAAACCTACAAATTTTCATCTCCTCCATTCCCGTTTATAACAACCCTCACATTTTCATACTTGAATTGACTAATTTGCCTATTGGGTTGTTCTCCATACGTAATATATAATTAAATTCGACGTTGATCAAATATTTATTTTTAGTCAACACGTTCTGTTAACTAAAGTTTACACTAATTATATAAAATAACTTTAGTTAATATTAATGCGTATTATATTTAAAACTATATGTAACATAATTATTAATTAAATGATAAGTTATTTTAATCATTATATATATTTTTAGCTTATAAAAAAAATAAAAATAAAAAGAAATAAGATTTTTTTTATAAATTAAATAATGAGCCCATGAATTTTGACTAAATATTTTCAAAAACAAAAACTTATTAAAAATATTTTTAACATGTTTTTATTATTTTGTCAAAATTGGCACCTTTATTTTATTATTTTTTTTTCTTTTCACCAACCATTTTTTACCTATAAATACATGGCTCCTCATTCATTTTTTCTTGCCAAACACAAAAACATAAGTTATTCTCTCAAAACCTTGAAGAAAATTTGAGGTACTTTCTATTTTTATTAATTTTTTTCAATATTGTCATTTATATTTATATTTATTGTATATTCTTTGTAAAATTCGAAATTAATTATGTTTATATGTTATAATTAGTATTATAAGTGTTATGATGCATAAAAATAATTTTGATAATTTATGGAATATTATTTATAATTAAATACGAAATATGTAGTGTTTAAACGTAAAAACAATGTAAAATTCGTAATAAATACTTTTAACCAAAAATAAAATATATATAATTTTTTTATGAGTTTTTAAAACTTATATAGATCTGAAAAAATTATAAAAATAATTACTTGGGTCGAATTGGTATTTATTATATAATTAAACTCTATTATTATATAATTCGAAGATAAATTAAGAATAAATATAAAATAATAAAAAATATTTTTTTAAATATTTTTCTACAAGTTATTAGACTGATAGAAACTTATAAAAATTATAAAAATAATTATTTGGGTTTATTTAGTAATTATGTAGAATTAAAATTGTTTTGTGAATACATTAAGGGTAAAAATAAAAATAAATACAAAAATATAATAAAAACGTTTTCTTAAATTTTTCTACTAATCTATATGATTAACTAAGACTATAAAAATTATGTATGTAATTTTTAGATATTTAATTTATTATTTAGACATTTTTGAATAATGTTCGATTAATAAAACACTATTATTTTTGAAGTAATTTAGGTATTTATTTAAAGGTAATTATATTTAATTTAATATATATAAGACAAACTAAGGTATAATAACTAAATATTAAATAATACTTAGGTTATATTATCACATATATAATTATTAAGTACATTAATAATTCGTTGTGTGTATACACCTAAAGTGAAGGTTAATCAAAGATAATGTATAATTCATGTAAACTTCATCGCTACTCACGGTCGTAAGTGAATGATGTCTAGGTTGCCATTTATGGGTAAGCTTGTAGATCTCGAATGCCATGACTTAGATTCTGGTCAAGAGTCCTGGGCCCCCGGTTACATCTGGTCATTCCTGACTTATTTTATAGCAACGAAGTTTGAGTAAAGTTGTACAACGTCTTGCTAAAGATTAACCCGAACTTTCTAAAATTGGAAAATTACTATAAGAGAAAACTTTCCATAAATAGTAACCTTCCGAGAATGGAAATTCTTTAGTGAACCATTACTATCAATATAGTACTATATACTATTGTCTGTTAGGCAATGTCTGATCATACGTTCTATCTCTAGGTTGAGATCTCGGTCACGTCCTTCTGTTCAATTCTTTCGTGGAATACTCTTTTGTGCTACTAAGGTGAACTTCATAGCCCCACTTTTTACTGTTTCATAACTGTTTTATAACTTTTGGGGTGAGACACATGCTTGCTTTATAACTGTTTTACGCTTAGACACAAGTACTAAATTGTTAACTATGCTGTCATGCTTTGATTCATGCTAAATCCCTACCGTAATATCGTCAATTGCTACGTTTAAATGCAAACTTAATTATTGTGAGTAGGCCTATTGAGAACTTAATTAGGGTAGAGCATTTGTCATAACTACCGAAGAGGCCCGTGAAGAAGATGAAGTTATAACGGGTACGTTCCTTGTTAACAATTGCTATGCTACTGTTTTATTCGATACCGGTGCTGATAGAAGTTATGTGTCTACCGAATTTTGTGCCTTATTCACTGAAAAACCACAAGCCTTAGAAATCAAGCGCCTTGTAGAAGTAGCAAACGGTAAGGTTATGAAAGTAGACAATATTTATAAAAATTGTGATCTGATTCTAGCTGACAAAAACTTTAAGATCAACTTACTGCCAGTCGAATTAGGAAGCTTTGATGTAGTTGTAGGGATGGATTGGCTAACCCCGTTGAGAGCTGCAATCATGTGTTATGATAAAACCATTAATATTCCTCTTGAGAATGGTGAAACCCTAATCATACAAGGAGAAAAGAGTGGTTCTAAACTTAATATCATCTCTTGTATAAAAACCCGTAAATACCTGATGAAGGGGTATCAAGCCATCTTAGCTAATGTTAAGAAAGTTGAACCGGAAGAGAAACGAATTGAAGATGTTCCGGTGGTTAGAGAATTTCCTGAAGTTTTTCCCGAAGAACTCCCTGGTCTCCCACCTCAAAGACAAGTCAAGTTTCAAATCGATCTAACTCCCGGTGCTGCACCTATTGCAAAGGCACCATATCGACTAGCTCCATCCGAAATGAAAGAATTATCCATCCAACTACAAGAACTCTTAGAAAAAGGATTCATTCATCCTAGCTCATCTCCATGGGGAGCACCTGTTCTTTTTGTTAAGAAGAAAGATGGAACGTTGAGAATGTGTATTGATTACCGAGAACTCAACAAGTTAACTATCAAGAACCGTTATCCACTTCCACGTATTGATGACCTATTTGACCAACTGCAAGGATCAAGTATCTATTCGAAGATTGATCTTAGGTCAGGGTATCATCAGTTGAGAGTCAAGGAAACTGATGTTCCCAAGACTGCCTTCCGAACTCGTTACGGACATTACGAATTTCTTGTTATGCCTTTTGGTTTAACAAACGCACCAGCTGTATTCATGGATCTTATGAACCGTGTATGCAAACCTTATCTTGACAAATTTGTGATTGTTTTCATCGACGATATCTTAATCTATTCCAAGAACAAGCAAGAGCATGAACGATATTTACGTTTGATCTTAGAATTGCTAAAGAATGAACAATTGTATGCCAAGTTCTCCAAATGTGAATTTTGGTTACGAACAGTTCAATTTCTCGGACATGTGGTTAATAGTGAAGGAATACATGTCGATCCAGCAAAAATCACTGCTATTCAGAACTGGGAAGCGCCTAAGAATGCGAAGCATATTCGCCAATTTTTGGGACTTGCTGGTTATTACCGAAGATTTATCGAAGGATTTTCTATTCTGGCGAAACCTCTTACTAAGTTAACTCATAAGGGGAAGAAGTTTGAATGGTCTAAAGAACAAGAATCTGCGTTTAAGATTTTAAAGGAGAAATTGACCACATCCCCGATTCTATCTTTACCTGAAGGAGACGAGGATTTCATAGTTTATTGTGATGCCTCGAATCAAGGTTTTGGTTGTGTATTGATGCAACGTCAAAAAGTTATTGCATACGCATCTAGACAACTTAAGAAACATGAGAAGAATTATACCACACATGACCTGGAGTTAGGAGCTGTGGTATTTGCTTTGAATATATGGAGACATTACCTTTACGGAATTAAATTCACGGTGTTTACCGATCATAAAAGTCTTCAACATATCTTCGATCAGAAACAACTAAACATGAGGCAACGACGATGGGTTGAACTACTAAACGACTATGATTGTGAGATTAAGTACCATTCCGGTAAGGGAAATGTTGTTGCCGATGCTCTCAGTCGAAAGGAGCGTAATAAACCTATTCGAGTCCGAGCTTTGAACATGGTTATTCAGACTAATCTTACAACTCGAATCCGTGAAGCACAACTTGAAGTATTGAAGGAAGAAAATGTTCAACTCGAGGGACTAAAAGGTCTTGAAAAGCAACTTGAACTCAAGGGAAATGGAACACGGTATTTTAATAACCGAATCTGGGTCCCAACCTTTGGAAATCTTCGAGAACTAGTCTTGGATGAAGCACATAAGACTAGGTATTCTATTCACCCAGGCTCTAGTAAAATGTATCATGATGTGAAAGAGTTTTATTGGTGGCCTAATCTGAAATCTGATATTGCTGAGTATGTGAGCAAGTGTCTTACTTGTTTGAAAGTTAAGGCCGAGCATCAAAAGCCGTCAGGTTTACTTCAACAGCCAGATATTCCGCAGTGGAAGTGGGAATGTATCACTATGGACTTTATTACTAAATTGCCCAAGACTTCTAGTGGCAATGATACTATTTGGGTCATAGTGGATCGCCTTACTAAATCTGCACACTTTTTACCGATCAAGGAAACTGATAAGATGGAGAAATTGTCACAACTTTACATCAAAGAGATTGTCTCACGACATGGAGTCCCTATTTCTATCATTTCTGATCGTGATAGTCGATTCACTTCTAGATTCTGGAAAACTTTACAATCTGCTCTTGGAACTAAACTCGACATGAGTACCGCTTATCATCCGCAAACTGATGGCCAAATTGAACGAACCATTCAAACATTTGAAGATATGCTTCGTGCTTGTGTTATTGACTTCGGCAAAGGTTGGGACAGACATCTGCCCTTGGCTGAATTTTCTTACAACAACAGTTACCACTCAAGTATTAAGGTTGCACCTTTTGAAGCCTTATACGGACGAAAATGTAGATCACCCCTATGTTGGGATGAACTAGAGGACAGACAATTGACTGGTCCTGAAATCATACATGAAACTACCGAAAAGATCGTACAGATTAAGAAACGATTGGAAACTTCCCGCAGCCGACAGAAGAGCTATGCTGATAAACGTCGAAAGGATTTGGAATTCCAAGTTGGTGATAAAGTCATGTTAAAAGTATCCCCTTGGAAAGGCGTCATTCGTTTTGGTAAACGAAGCAAATTAAGTCCGCGTTTTGTTGGACCTTTCAAGATTACTGAGAGAATTGGTCCCGTGGCGTATCGATTAGAACTACCTGCTGAGCTTAGTAGAGTACACGACGTATTTCACATCTCGAACCTGAAAAAGTGTCTTGCTGATGACCCACTTGTTATTCCTTTGGATGATCTCCGCATTGATGATAAAATGCACTTCATCGAAGAACCTATTGAAGTTATGGATCGTGAGATTAAACGCTTGAGACAAAGCAACATTCCCATTGTTAAGATCCGTTGGAATTCACGACGTGGCCCCGAGTATACCTGGGAACGCGAAGACCAAATGAAACGGAAATATCCCCACCTCTTCTCAACCGCCGATGCATCCAAGAAGTCTACTTGAAACTTCGGGACGAAGTTTTCTTTAACGGGGAGGTACTATAACAACCCTCACATTTTCATACTTGAATTGACTAATTTGCCTATTGGGTTGTTATCCATACGTAATATATAATTAAATTCGACGTTGATCAAATATTTATTTTTAGTCAACACGTTCTGTTAACTAAAGTTTACACTAATTATATAAAATAACTTTAGTTAATATTAATGCGTATTATATTTAAAACTATATGTAACATAATTATTAATTAAATGATAAGTTATTTTAATCATTATATATATTTTTAGCTTATAAAAAAAATAAAAATAAAAAGAAATAAGATTTTTTTTATAAATTAAATAATGAGCCCATGAATTTTGACTAAATATTTTCAAAAACAAAAACTTATTAAAAACATTTTTAACATGTTTTTATTATTTTGTCAAAATTGACACCTTTATTTTATTATTTTTTTTTCTTTTCACCAACCATTTTTTACCTATAAATACATGGCTCCTCATTCATTTTTTCTTGCCAAACACAAAAACATAAGTTATTCTCTCTAAACCTTGAAGAAAATTTGAGGTACTTTCTATTTTTATTAATTTTTTTCAATATTGTCATTTATATTTATATTTATTGTATATTCTTGGTAAAATTCGAAATTAATTATGTTTATATGTTATAATTAGTATTATAAGTGTTATGATGCATAAAAATAATTTTGATAATTTATGGAATATTATTTATAATTAAATACGAATTATGTAGTGTTTAAACGTAAAAACAATGTAAAATTCGTAATAAATACTTTTAACCAAAAATAAAATATATATAATTTTTTTCTGAGTTTTTAAAACTTATATAGATCTGAAAAAATTATAAAAATAATTACTTGGGTCGAATTGGTATTTATTATATAATTAAACTCTATTATTATATAATTCGAAGATAAATTAAGAATAAATATAAAATAATAAAAAATATTTTTTTAAATATTTTTCTACAAGTTATTAGACTGATAGAAACTTATAAAAATTATAAAAATAATTATTTGGGTTTATTTAGTAATTATGTAGAATTAAAATTGTTTTGTGAATACATTAAGGGTAAAAACAAAAATAAATACAAAAATATAATAAAAACGTTTTCTTAAATTTTTCTACTAATCTATATGATTAACTAAGACTATAAAAATTATGTATGTAATTTTTAGATATTTAATTTATTATTTAGACATTTTTGAATAATGTTCGATTAATAAAACACTATTATTTTTGAACTAATTTAGGTATTTATTTAAAGGTAATTATATTTAATATATATAAGACATACTAAGGTATAATAACTAAATATTAAATAATACTTAGGTTATATTATTACATATATAATTATTAAGTACATTAATAATTCGTTGTGTGTATACACCTAAAGTGAAGGTTAATCAAAGATAATGTATAATTCATGTAAACTTCATCGCTACTCACGGTCGTAAGTGAATGATGTCTAGGTTGCCATTTATGGGTAAGCTTGTGGATCTCGAATGCCATGACTTAGATTCTGGTCAAGAGTCCTGGGCCCCCGGTTACATCTGGTCATTCCTGACTTATTTTATAGCAACGAAGTTTGAGTAAAGTTGTACAACGTCTTGCTAAAGATTAACCCGAACTTTCTAAAATTGGAAAATTACTATAAGAGAAAACTTTCCATAAATAGTAACCTTCCGAGAATGAAAATTCTTTAGTGAACCATTACTATCAATATAGTACTATATACTATTGTCTGTTAGGCAATGTCTGATCATACGTTCTATCTCTAGGTTGAGATCTCGGTCACGTCCTTCCGTTCAATTCTTTTGTGGAATACTCTTTTGTGCTACTAAGGTGAACTTCATAGCCCCACTTTTTACTGTTTCATAACTGTTTTATAACTTTTGGGGTGAGACACATGCTTGCTTTATAACTGTTTTACGCTTAGACACAAGTACTAAATTGTTAACTATGCTGTCATGCTTTGATTCATGCTAAATCCCTACCGTAATATCGTCAATTGCTACGTTTAAATGCAAACTTAATTATTGTGAGTAGGCCTATTGAGAGTAACGTCTCTAACCATTCGACCGTTGGTCTTTGGTTACATAATAATGATTCCACGACACTGACAGTACAAGGTGTCATAGGATAAATTGTTTAGTAGCGATATTACAAACTGCAGCAACACTTTTAGATTGATATATCTATATTGATCAACTTTAAACTGAATCTCGCGGTCTAAAACTTTGGATATTATTTATAAACCTATGAATTTCACTCAACCTTTTTGGTTGACACTTTAAGCGTGTTTTGTCTCAGGTGATGATTGAGCTAGCTGCTACTTGCTACTAGATGATTGATGTATGCTTTGCTGCTTGCATGGAGTCCATCATTCATATTTATCATTTTGTTTAAGACATTTTCCATTTACTGTACTCTTATGATGTAAAACTTTGAATAATGCTTTCGCTGTTTATTTAATAAATAAAACATCTCATTTAGAGTCGTTCTCGCTTATACAACTGTGTTATGATATGATTGGTCACAATTACCCCTGGTCCATTTTGGGGGTGTGACAGATTGGTATCAGAGCATGTTTGTTATAGAGAACCAGGATTGCATTTTATGTGTGCCTTATGTGCTAGTTAGGGTACCTTAGCAATCTTTAGGACTATAACCTTTCCTGCCTTAGTTTTAAGTGCTTTTCCTTTATATCTTACCTCGTGCTTTTATGTCATCCTTAGAATCATTCTAGTTCTCTTTCCTTCTTTCTTTTAGGATGTCTAACCATAATCCGATCATCATCTCTGACTCCGAAACTGAAGGATCAGTCAAACGTAATCCGATCATCATCTCTGATTCTGAAACTGAAGGATCAGGCAACTCACCAACTTACGCACCTGCTACTCCATTTGCATCACCAGTTTATGTTCCGACTACACCGCCTGCACCACCAGTCTATATGCCCGCTACTCCACCATATTCACCACCTGCTGGAGAATCTCAAATTGATGCTGACTATGATGGGGATGATGATGAAGAAGAAATCATGGAGGAAATCATTGAAGAAGAAGAATCAGAACCCGAGAAGGAGTCTGAGCCCACTGTTGTCTTAGCTCCCTCTCAGAAGAGGAAGGAACCTGAGACACCTATTGTTGAAACCCCTAGTCCCTCCAAGAGACTTAAACACAACTAACTTAGTTATTAAAAAAAAAGTCAAATGTTTTTCATATAAAAGGCTTTGCCTACTCATCGTTTTCTGTGTAATAAGGATAATTTATCCATTCGTTATTAATAAAAGTCAAGTGTTTGTTTTTAAAAATTTTGTCTTATCTCACCATATCTATATGTGTGTGTTGTGTGATTATTATGAATCATAAATTGCAAACTTATATTTATAGCACCATAACTCTTCAATTAATACTTTATTTATGTATTGAAGAAAATGACTAGTGGTGCGCAAACAAATGACAACAACACTATTCCCAACATCACTCTCTCTGCCGAGCAATTTCAGATACTTTTAGCTGCCGCCCAGGGCAACCACAGCAATGGCAACAACGGTCAACAGAATCTCCCCAAAACTTGTTCATACAAGGATTTCTCAAATTGCAAACCTCCAAGCTATAAAGGAACTGAGGGACCGGTTGAACTAACCCGGTGGTTCGAAAAACTTGAGTCTATTTTCAGGATGTGCAATTGTGCCGATGTTGATCGCGTTAAGTTTGCTACAGGATCTTTATCTGGCGGTGCATTGACTTGGTGGACCGCATACTCTCAAACTGTGGGACTTGATGCTGCAAATGCCATCCCATGGACTGTCCTAAAAAGAATGATGACGGACAAGTATTGTCCAAGAAATCAGGTCCAGAAAATGGAAAGTGAGTTCTGGGAACTCAAGGTAAAGGGTACTGACATTGAGGCTTATACCAACCGTTTCTTAGAGTTGGTTACATTGTGCCCTGACATGGTACCTACGGAACACAAGAAGATTGAACGTTATGTAGAAGGTCTGCCTGATGAGATTCAGGGTAATGTGATAGCTGCTGGTAAAGAGACCGTCGATGGTGTGATATTGATGGCTCAAAATTTGGTAATGGCGAAAAGAAGGAAGCTCGCCACTAATAAGCAAACCGAAGTAAAATCTGCTGATAATAAAAGGAAGTTTGAGCCTGCTCAGAGTTCGGGTCAGCGTTCAAACAAAAGGGTTAGTGATGCTACAAAAAGTGGTTATATTGGAACAAAGCCGTTATGTAATCGCTGTGATAAGCATCATCATGGGAGGTGCACTGTTGAGTGCAGTAGGTGTAAGAAGATTGGCCACTTAGCCAAGAACTGTAAGGTTGTGCTGCCTGCAACCAACACTCCAGCTGCAAAGACTGATCCAACTGTGCCTACTTGTTACGGTTGTGGGGAAGTTGGGCATTTCAGAAACCAGTGCCCTAAGAACAAGACTGCAACAGCGGGTAATGCTAAGGGTAGAGCATTTGTCATGACTACCGAAGAGGCCCGTGAAGAAGATGAAGTTATAACGGGTACGTTCCTTGTTAACAATTGCTATGCTACTGTTTTATTCGATACCGGTGCTGATAGAAGTTATGTGTCTACCGAATTTTGTGCCTTATTCACTGAAAAACCACAAGCCTTAGAAATCAAGCGCCTTGTAGAAGTAGCAAACGGTAAGGTTATGAAAGTAGACAATATTTATAAAAATTGTGATCTGATTCTAGCTGACAAAAACTTTAAGATCAACTTACTGCCAGTCGAATTAGGAAGCTTTGATGTAGTTGTAGGGATGGATTGGCTAACCCCGTTGAGAGCTGCAATCATGTGTTATGATAAAACCATTAATATTCCTCTTGAGAATGGTGAAACCCTAATCATACAAGGAGAAAAGAGTGGTTCTAAACTTAATATCATCTCTTGTATAAAAACCCGTAAATACCCGATAAAGGGGTATCAAGCCATCTTAGCTAATGTTAAGAAAGTTGAACCGGAAGAGAAACGAATTGAAGATGTTCCGGTGGTTAGAGAATTTCCTGAAGTTTTTCCCGAAGAACTCCCTGGTCTTCCACCTCAAAGACAAGTCAAGTTTCAAATCGATCTAACTCCCGGTGCTGCACCTATTGCAAAGGCACCATATCGACTAGCTCCATCCGAAATGAAAGAATTATCCATCCAACTACAAGAACTCTTAGAAAAAGGATTCATTCGTCCTAGCTCATCTCCATGGGGAGCACCTGTTCTTTTTGTTAAGAAGAAAGATGGAACGTTGAGAATGTGTATTGATTACCGAGAACTCAACAAGTTAACTATCAAGAACCGTTATCCACTTCCGCGTATTGATGACCTATTTGACCAACTGCAAGGATCAAGTATCTATTCGAAGATTGATCTTAGGTCAGGGTATCATCAGTTGAGAGTCAAGGAAACTGATGTTCCCAAGACTGCCTTCCGAACTCGTTACGGACATTACGAATTTCTTGTTATGCCTTTTGGTTTAACAAACGCACCAGCTGTATTCATGGATCTTATGAACCGTGTATGCAAACCTTATCTTGACAAATTTGTGATTGTTTTCATCGACGATATCTTAATCTATTCCAAGAACAAGCAAGAGCATGAACGACATTTACGTTTGATCTTAGAATTGCTAAAGAATGAACAATTGTATGCCAAGTTCTCCAAATGTGAATTTTGGTTACGAACAGTTCAATTTCTCGGACATGTGGTTAATAGTGAAGGAATACATGTCGATCCAGCAAAAATCACTGCTATTCAGAACTGGGAAGCGCCTAAGAATGCGAAGCATATTCGCCAATTTTTGGGACTTGCTGGTTATTACCGAAGATTTATCGAAGGATTTTCTATTCTGGCGAAACCTCTTACTAAGTTAACTCATAAGGGGAAGAAGTTTGAATGGTCTAAAGAAAAAGAATCTGCGTTTAAGATTTTAAAGGAGAAATTGACCACATCCCCGATTCTATCTTTACCTGAAGGAGACGAGGATTTCATAGTTTATTGTGATGCCTCGAATCAAGGTTTTGGTTGTGTATTGATGCAACGTCAAAAAGTTATTGCATACGCATCTAGACAACTTAAGAAACATGAGAAGAATTATACCACACATGACCTGGAGTTAGGAGCTGTGGTATTTGCTTTGAATATATGGAGACATTACCTTTACGGAATTAAATTCACGGTGTTTACCGATCATAAAAGTCTTCAACATATCTTCGATCAGAAACAACTAAACATGAGGCAACGACGATGGGTTGAACTACTAAACGACTATGATTGTGAGATTAAGTACCATTCCGGTAAGGGAAATGTTGTTGCCGATGCTCTCAGTCGAAAGGAGCGTAATAAACCTATTCGAGTCCGAGCTTTGAACATGGTTATTCAGACTAATCTTACAACTCGAATCCGTGAAGCACAACTTGAAGCATTGAAGGAAGAAAATGTTCAACTCGAGGGACTAAAAGGTCTTGAAAAGCAACTTGAACTCAAGGGAAATGGAACACGGTATTTTAATAACCGAATCTGGGTCCCAACCTTTGGAAATCTTCGAGAACTAGTCTTGGATGAAGTACATAAGACTAGGTATTCTATTCACCCAGGCTCTAGTAAAATGTATCATGATGTGAAAGAGTTTTATTGGTGGCCTAATCTGAAATCTGATATTGCTGAGTATGTGAGCAAGTGTCTTACTTGTTTGAAAGTTAAGGCCGAGCATCAAAAGCCGTCAGGTTTACTTCAACAGCCAGATATTCCGCAGTGGAAGTGGGAATGTATCACTATGGACTTTATTACTAAATTGCCCAAGACTTTTAGTGGCAATGATACTATTTGGGTCATAGTGGATCGCCTTACTAAATCTGCACACTTTTTACCGATCAAGGAAACTGATAAGATGGAGAAATTGTCACAACTTTACATCAAAGAGATTGTCTCACGACATGGAGTCCCTATTTCTATCATTTCTGATCGTGATAGTCGATTCACTTCTAGATTCTGGAAAACTTTACAATCTGCTCTTGGAACTAAACTCGACATGAGTACCGCTTATCATCCGCAAACTGATGGCCAAACTGAACGAACCATTCAAACATTTGAAGATATGCTTCGTGCTTGTGTTATTGACTTCGGCAAAGGTTGGGACAGACATCTGCCCTTGGCTGAATTTTCTTACAACAACAGTTACCACTCAAGTATTAAGGTTGCACCTTTTGAAGCCTTATACGGACGAAAATGTAGATCACCCCTATGTTGGGATGAACTAGAGGACAGACAATTGACTGGTCCTGAAATCATACATGAAACTACCGAAAAGATCGTACAGATTAAGAAACGATTGGAAACTTCCCGCAGCCGACAGAAGAGCTATGCTGATAAACGTCGAAAGGATTTGGAATTCCAAGTTGGTGATAAAGTCATGTTAAAAGTATCCCCTTGGAAAGGCGTCATTCGTTTTGGTAAACGAAGCAAACTAAGTCCGCGTTTTGTTGGACCTTTCAAGATTACTGAGAGAATTGGTCCCGTGGCGTATCGATTAGAACTACCTGCTGAGCTTAGTAGAGTACACGACGTATTTCACATCTCGAACCTGAAAAAGTGTCTTGCTGATGACCCACTTGTTATTCCTTTGGATGATCTCCGCATTGATGATAAAATGCACTTCATCGAAGAACCTATTGAAGTTATGGATCGTGAGATTAAACGCTTGAGACAAAGCAACATTCCCATTGTTAAGATCCGTTGGAATTCACGACGTGGCCCCGAGTATACCTGGGAACGCGAAGACCAAATGAAACGGAAATATCCCCACCTCTTCTCAACCGCCGATGCATCCAAGAAGTCTACTTGAAACTTCGGGACGAAGTTTTCTTTAACGGGGAGGTACTATAACAACCCTCACATTTTCATACTTGAATTGACTAATTTGCCTATTGGGTTGTTATCCATACGTAATATATAATTAAATTCGACGTTGATCAAATATTTATTTTTAGTCAACACGTTCTGTTAACTAAAGTTTACACTAATTATATAAAATAACTTTAGTTAATATTAATGCGTATTATATTTAAAACTATATGTAACATAATTATTAATTAAATGATAAGTTATTTTAATCATTATATATATTTTTAGCTTATAAAAAAAATAAAAATAAAAAGAAATAAGATTTTTTTTATAAATTAAATAATGAGCCCATGAATTTTGACTAAATATTTTCAAAAACAAAAACTTATTAAAAACATTTTTAACATGTTTTTATTATTTTGTCAAAATTGCCACCTTTATTTTTTTTTTTTTTTTCTTTTCACCAACTATTTTTTACCTATAAATACATGGCTCCTCATTCATTTTTTCTTGCCAAACACAAAAACATAAGTTATTCTCTCAAAACCTTGAAGAAAATTTGAGGTACTTTCTATTTTTATTAATTTTTTTCAATATTGTCATTTATATTTATATTTATTGTATATTCTTTGTAAAATTCGAAATTAATTATGTTTATATGTTATAATTAGTATTATAAGTGTTATGATGCATAAAAATAATTTTGATAATTTATGGAATATTATTTATAATTAAATACGAATTATGTAGTGTTTAAACGTAAAAACAATGTAAAATTCGTAATAAATACTTTTAACCAAAAATAAAATATATATAATTTTTTTTTGAGTTTTTAAAACTTATATAGATCTGAAAAAATTATAAAAATAATTACTTGGGTCGAATTGGTATTTATTATATAATTAAACTCTATTATTATATTATTCGAAGATAAATTAAGAATAAATATAAAATAATAAAAAATATTTTTTTAAATATTTTTATACAAGTTATTAGACTGATAGAAACTTATAAAAATTATAAAAATAATTATTTGGGTTTATTTAGTAATTATGTAGAATTAAAATTGTTTTGTGAATACATTAAGGGTAAAAACAAAAATAAATACAAAAATATAATAAAAACGTTTTCTTAAATTTTTCTACTAATCTATATGATTAACTAAGACTATAAAAATTATGTATGTAATTTTTAGATATTTAATTTATTATTTAGACATTTTTGAATAATGTTCGATTAATAAAACACTATTATTTTTGAAGTAATTTAGGTATTTATTTAAAGGTAATTATATTTAATATATATAAGACATACTAAGGTATAATAACTAAATATTAAATAATACTTAGGTTATATTATCACATATATAATTATTAAGTACATTAATAATTCGTTGTGTGTATACACCTAAAGTGAAGGTTAATCAAAGATAATGTATAATTCATGTAAACTTCATCGCTACTCACGGTCGTAAGTGAATGATGTCTAGGTTGCCATTTATGGGTAAGCTTGTGGATCTCGAATGCCATGACTTAGATTCTGGTCAAGAGTCCTGGGCCCCCGGTTACATCTGGTCATTCCTGACTTATTTTATAGCAACGAAGTTTGAGTAAAGTTGTACAACGTCTTGCTAAAGATTAACCCGAACTTTCTAAAATTGGAAAATTACTATAAGAGAAAACTTTCCATAAATAGTAACCTTCCGAGAATGGAAATTCTTTAGTGAACCATTACTATCAATATAGTACTATATACTATTGTCTGTTAGGCAATGTCTGATCATACGTTCTATCTCTAAGTTGAGATCTCGGTCACGTCCTTCCGTTCAATTCTTTCGTGGAATACTCTTTTGTGCTACTAAGGTGAACTTCATAGCCCCACTTTTTACTGTTTCATAACTGTTTTATAACTTTTGGGGTGAGACACATGCTTGCTTTATAACTGTTTTACGCTTAGACACAAGTACTAAATTGTTAACTATGCTGTCATGCTTTGATTCATGCTAAATCCCTACCGTAATATCGTCAATTGCTACGTTTAAATGCAAACTTAATTATTGTGAGTAGGCCTATTGAGAGTAACGTCTCTAACCATTCGACCGTTGGTCTTTGGTTACATAATAATTATTCCACGACACTGACAGTACAATGTGTCATAGGGTAAATTGTTTAGTAGCGATATTACAAACTGCAGCAACACTTTTAGATTGATATATCTATATTGATCAACTTTAAACTGAATCTCGCGGTCTAAAACTTTGGATATTATTTATAAACCTATGAATTTCACTCAACCTTTTTGGTTGACACTTTAAGCGTGTTTTGTCTCAGGTGATGATTGAGCTAGCTGCTACTTGCTACTAGATGATTGATGTATGCTTTGCTGCTTGCATGGAGTCCATCATTCATATTTATCATTTTGTTTAAGACATTTTCCATGTACTGTACTCTTATGATGTAAAACTTTGAATAATGCTTCCGCTGTTTATTTAATAAATAAAACATCTCATTTAGAGTCGTTCTCGCTTATACAACTGTATTATGATATGATTGGTCACAATTACCCCTGGTCCATTTTGGGGGTGTGACACCGTTAATCTTCATCTTCCCAATTTATACAAACACATCTTCTCAACTAAATATCTTCTTCTTTTTATAACAAACAAATACAGATTATTTATATTCTTCATCTATTTGAACACATCCACTGTCATAAAGCCAAACCCTCAAACTACATACAATATGCAGAAGCTCAATATCGAAAACACGTACTCAATAACTGCTATGAACAATTCGTGAACAAACTCAATATCGAAGATTATGAATCTGCAAATCAAGTTAGTGAAGTACAAACAAGAAATGAATTGCAATTATAGTTAAGGACAATTAATCACGAAACAGTGACTACAAAAACTTATGAACATATTTTTAGATGATGATTTTGAAATTAAAATTGTGTGAAAATGTAATCCTAACGCTCGAAATTGAGTTTTAGAACCAGAAAAACACTTAATTAATCCGAATTAAAATATTCAAGTTTTAGGTTAAAACTCTAATCTTAGATCTGTAAAGTTACATGTGTTTTTAGTTAGAATTGAAGATCGACGAAGCTTAAACGATTCAAGTATAACATACTAATTCGTCTTATATAAGATGTCCTTTAATTCAACGGTATCTCTTTAAACCATTATTTAACGCAACATTTCACACAATCTTTAACATGAGATTCTTTTCTTGATCTATTACGGAATTTTTTTTTTTTTGAAAGGCAAGATGAATATAATTACTCAAAACATAAGTTACAATACACGGCACCGATCACCAAAAGGATCGACCCGACAAAGTCCGAAATTTGCAAAGTGCGGAGGAAGCACTCAAGCAAACGATTACAAATTTAAAAATACATGAGGGTTAACAAGCCAAGAAGACCAATCGATGTTCCTACCCCTAAGCCGGCACGAGATCCATTCGAACGCTTTCACTTGAATTTCATTTACAATGACCGGGACACACCACTCTTCGATAGAAATGGGGTAAATTAAAATGGTAAGTACGTACTTTTAAATTGTTGTAAATAATTAACCGCAACGTAATATATCACAATACGCAAGTATGTAACCCTTCACTTTCTCATTTAAACTTTGTTAAGAATCATTTGATTCTTTGATTCTCATTCTATTATCGTAAGCGTATCAATTAAAGTACGGAGCACCTAATTCTTTTTATGCTATGGAGCGACGAGCTTATGTAGGGCGGGGGGTGCCATGGTCCCCCCAAAAAATATGTCATTAATAGCAAATTCCATAGTTTTAGAGACTAGACATGGTAAATTTAACTATTGACCCTACCAACCTCGCAAGCATACTGCATACGATTTTGATTAAATTATTATGACCCCTCATTTTTAATGTTCAAGCTCCGTCGCTAATGCTATGGTTTGAAATGACTCACAACATATAATACTATACGAGTTATGATAAATATATACATATATTATATTTCAACTTTATATAAGATTTGGCATGTCTCCATATTTAATTTTTAATTGTACGGTTGACATAATCTATTTATAATACTATCCGTCTCAACTTAATAATACTTGTTTGACTTTTCAATTTTTTTCTTTATCAACTTTGACTTAAAATATCTTCTTTTTACCACTGAGCAGATAACTAAGTGGTAATTCGATCTTGGAATACGTGTCCCGGATCCAAGGGAGAATCGAAGAACATGATCCGGGGACGATTCTCACTCACGGGTTTTACGTACTTCCCTCAAAATACGTGGCGCAAATTCAAGTTAAATAGGTTCCCCTGACAGGTTATAAAATATATGATCAGGTGGTGGGTACTCCGCATAGTGTGGACTCCCGGCAATGACCCCTAACATGCTGATCTAAATAAAATATATTTTTTTGTATTATATATTATTTGATAAAATTTATAATAATGTAGTGGACTTTAAACGTGCTTTCATCTATATCTATATAAATATCAATGGATAATATATAACACAAACAAAGATATTTAAAATTAAATTTGATAAAAAATGTTTCAAAAGTCAAACAAAGTCTATAAAGTAAAAACGGATGGAGTATACGGTTACCAAAAATTGTAAAAAAGATATAAAAGAAATAATAGAGGACATTATAAGCATTTCAATACTTTTTAATTCACGTTTAACATGCATGTACTCACCATTTAATTAGTTAAATATATATTTATGTATCTCTCTTGACTCGAAATGAGAACATGCTTAAAAAGAATGAGTGTTGATATATTAACCATTAGTTTTAGTAAATTTATCAGTGAAAATTGATTAATTTCCGTATGAGTTGATAAATCACGCATGGCGACACCAACATGCAACGGTTCAGATTTAAATTACATGTTAGTTTGAGTTATTACAAACTTGATTAAGATTAATTATTCTTTTCTGGATCGGAAAAATTAGTTTTACCTTAGTATTTGATTAATTCAGTTTAATATTCAGTTTTTTTTTTTTTTTTTTTTTTTTTTTTTTTTTTTTTTAAAGATCAACAAAATTTTATTACTAGAAAATATAGATACAAGGGAGCTCAGGAGCTTTACAATGAAACACGATACTGGAGATCGATATACATGTATAAACTATACTAGCACATGAGACTAAGCTGGTAACAAGGCTAAGTAGATTAAATCCATATGGTAGAAAAAAGAATTCGAGCCCTCAAAATTAACCTCAATAGTTTATACATGTATATCTCAAGTATCGTGTTTCATTGTAACAGTTAATATTCCAATTTTATTGCAAATAACAGTACAGGTATACAATATAACAATAAATTAAAACTTTAGAATACACATAAAACTACTTTTTCTAACTTTAATCAAGCAGCAACAACAACAACAACAGTACCCAATACCACTTGAGTGGTGTATGGGGGAGGTGAGATGTAGACAATTCTTCCTTTATCCGAGAATAAAAACAAGTCATTTCTTCACCCAGAAAAGTAGAGAAAGTCATCCCTCTCTTTATTCGGCAGATAAAGAGATTGCTTCCGAGTGGACCTCCGGCCCTTTTAAAAAAAAAATAGTAAAATAAAATAATAAATAAATAAATAAATAAATACATAAAAATTGAGACGCCATGAAAATGGTAGAATCAAATTTTCATGGGTTTAAAAGACTGCCTGAAAATCAATTTAGGCTCTAAGCGTTATTCAATTAATTAGATGATCAAGCTTCTTATTGTTAAACACCCAATATTCACTCGGATATACGTTACTATCATGTCTAAGAGTGAACTTTATAATTAAGTGGTTTCATACATGGAACAAATAGTGGTTGATGGTTCACCAAACTAGTGAGTGGTTTGTTGTTTTTTAAGTCTATAAATGATTGGCTAAAATGGTGATTAGGCCACATGGTTCGTTGGTCCATATGGACCCACGCGTGATTTGACATATCACCTTGTTCACGATATATGTGGTATATAATTTCAAAAAGTTGATAGTTGTCAAACTCACGTATACCTTGTCTTTGGTTTGACATAATAATGTGATCATACTTTAGCTAGATACCAAATTAAACAGAGTAGACGGTGAGGACTCGCATAATATTCCAAACTATATATACATGTGTCAACCATAACGTTTTCAATGTGATCATCGATAAGATGTGTGCACTCAATGTGAAAGCAATCAGAGCACAATTCTATAGCCTTTTTTTTTTTTTTTTTTTTTTTTCTGGTATACAGCATTGTATGTATTAGACTATTAGCTACAATATTGTACGGAATAATTTCTCAAGAAGGATTATACAACTTGTTTCGTTTTATGTAAGGTTTCTTGTATGAAGCATTTGAATAAACCATCTCCATTTGTATAAAGAGGAATCACAAAGTACACAACAGGATCCACACATATAGTTGTATACATTAGCACACAAATTGATGGGAAATGTACAATAAAATAAGCTCAAGACCACAAAATCGTGTTTATTTGAAGAACGCGTCACCATTTTTTTGGGTTCGTTTTTTGCTAAAGAACAATTGTTTGGGTGTTGATTTTTTCAAAGTATCACCATATTTATACTTAGAAATTGAAACTGATACTTTCAAATTTAGATCAATTGGGTCAAGCTTTCAGGTCAATTGGATCTTGAGAAAAATTAGATCTAGCAATATAAATCAAAACTTAATAAAATGTCCAGTAGGTTTTGTAAGTAACTAGAAGGGTAAATAGTTACTTAGTAGTTTCTCAAAACTTTTTCGATGTGTTTAACATTCTAAGTATAAGTTTTAATTGCGGAAGCATTTGTGTTTGGTAATGCAATATGTAAAGTGCAACAAACACAATGATTTATAGTGGTTGGGGAGGATTAAAATGTCCCGTTCATATCGATTATAAACGTTCCATATTAATTGATTTCGTTGCGAGGTTTTGACCTCTATATGAGACGTTTTTCAAAGACTGCATTCGATTTTAAAACAAACCATAATCTTTATTTTATCGATAAAGGTTTAAAAATATTACGACGATTATCAAATAATGATAATCTAAAATATAGCGTTTTCACACGACTATTACATAATGGTTTACAATAATATTACACATCAACTTAAGTCTTCGAATACAGTTTTTAAACAATATTATACAAGCATGCTGACTCCAACTCTTGTCCATACATTAGCAAGCAATAGCGGAAGCTCTTAATAATCACATGAGAATAAACATGTTTAAAACGTCAACAAAAATGTTGGTGAGTTATAGGTTTAACCTATATGTTTATCAAATTGTAACAATAGACCACAAGATTTTTTTTCTTCCATAAATATACATCTCATATCAAGCATTTCGCAAACTGCATAGAGATAAAATTCATTCATACGTTGAACACCTGGTAACCGACCTTAACAAGGTGCATATAGAATATCCCCATCATTCCGGGACTCTCATCGGATATGATAAATCGAAGTACTAAAGCATCCGTAACTCGGATGAGGCTTGTTGGGCCAAATAGATCTATCTTTAGGATTCGCGTCAATTAGGGGCCATTTTCCTAATTCTTAGGCTACCAAGCTAAAAAGGGGCATATTCGGTTCGATAATCCAACATAGAAAGTATTTTCGATTACTTGTGTCTATTTTGTAAAACATTTATAAAACTGCATGTATTCTCATCCCAAAAATAATAGATTTTTAAAAGTGGGACTATAACTCACTTTCACAGATTTTTACTTCGTCAAAAATTTAAGACTTGGCCACGGATCGATTCACGAACCTATAACAAATATATACATATATATCAAAGTATGATCGAAATATATTCACAACATTTTTTATTACGTTTTAATGATTTAAGTTTATTAAGTTAGCGGTCCAACGTTAGTAATCTACAACTAGTTGTCCACAGTTAGATGTACAGAAATAAATCAATATATATTATCTCGAATCAATCCACGACCCAGTGTATACAAGTCTCAGGCTAGATCACAACTCAAAGTATATATATTATTTTGGAATCAACCTCAACCCTGTATAGCTAACTCAAGCATTACTGCATATAGAGTGTCTATAGTTGTTCCAAATAATATATATAGATGGGTCGATATGATATGTCAAAATATTGTATACGTGTCTATGGTATCCCAAGATTACATAATATATGTTAGAATACATGTATAATACAATATAAGTTAGTTAAGTTATGGTTAGTCTAGATTTGTTACAAAATTTTCTTAGCTAAAACTAGCAAATTTATCCAATTTTGTTTTACCCGTCATTTCTTCGTTTCAAATCCGTTTTGAGTGATTCAAGTTGCTATGGTTTCATAATGAACTGAAATTTATGAAACTAAAAAGAAAATGTAAACGTTTATAGTCGGAAATACAGGTTACAAGTCATTTTTAAAGAGGTAGTCATTTTCGTCGAAAAAACGACATCTTGATGACCATTTTGAAAAACATACTTCAACTTTGTGTTTAACCATGATTTTTGGATATAGTATCATATTCATATGAAATATTATTTTTCCAGAAAACAAACTTCCAATTCAAAGATTAAGATAGTTTTTATTTTTCTAACCCAAACAGCCCCCGGTTTCACAACGACGGCGTATGTCCGGTTTTACGGTGTTTTTCGTGTTTCCAGGTTATAAATCATTAAGTTATCATATCATATAGATATAGAACATGTCTTTAGTTGATTTTAAAAGTTAAGTTAGAAGGATTAACTTTGTTTGCGAACAAGTTTAGAATTAACTAAACTATGTTCTAGTGATTACAAGTTTAAATCTTCGAATATGATAGTTATATATATATATATATATATATATATATATTGAATGATGTTATGAACATCATTACTACATCAAGTGTAGTAGGTAAACCTACTGGAAATGATGAAAAATAAACTTGAGCTTCAAAGGATCTTCGATGACTTGTAAGTTCTTGAAGTAGAATCATGACACGATAACAAGTTCAAGTAAGATTACTACTTGAATTAAGATAGTTATGTTTATAGAAATTGAACCAAAGTTTGAATATGATTCTTAACTTTGATTTAGAATGAAAACCTACTGAGATTAATAAAAGTTTCTTGATCTTGGATGATTACTTGGAATGGATTTGAAAGCTTGGAAGTAATCTAGCAAGTTTGAAAGATTTATTGAAGTGTTCTTGAATGGTTGTTTTTATGATGATTAAAGCTTGTAATTGAAGATAAAAGATGGTGAAAATGCTTAGAGATGATTAAATATGATGTTAGGAGTATTTTGAGAGAGAATTTGGAGTGTAAGTATGAGAAAATGGAATGGAAAAATGAGGTGAAATCATAAAAACGTTTTTACTCATTATAAAGAAAGAAAAGATTCTTAAGTTTGTTTTTTTGCTAAATAATTCATGCTAGTTGACAAATGGTTGGTTTCACATGTTCCTTAATCATTTAAGGCTTCTAAGGAGCAGATTTTTATGTGTATATACCAATAGTGTATACATCTAGGAGCTGGGTATTGTACGAGTACGAATACGGTCGCATATGAGTAGAATTGTTGATGAAAATGAATGAGGATGTAATTGTAAGCATTTTTGTTAAGTAGAAGTATTTTGATATGTGTCTTGAAGTCTTTCAAAAGTGTACTAATACATCTAAATACACTACATGTATATACATTTTAACTGAGTCGTTAAGTCATCGTTAGTCATTACATGTAAGTGTTGTTTTGAAACCTTTAAGTTAACGATCTTGTTAAATGTAATTAATTCATTGTTATTATACTTAAATTGGATGTTAAATTGTTATGTTAACATGATAACATGGTGTATGAATATATCTTAACATCATATATATATATATATATATATATATATATATATATATATATATATATATATATATATATATATATATATATATATATATATATATATATGTTAAAATACTATTACAACAATAACCGTTACATATATATATATTGTTTCGAAATACTTAAGTTAGTAGTCTCATCTTACTTGTATAGTTTATTGTTAATACACTCAATGATATACTTAATTATCATTTTATCATGTTAAATATAGTATATCAATATCTTAATGCAATACATATGTATTTAGTAAGACGTTGTTATAACGATAATCGTTATGTATATCGTTTCAAGCTTCATAATTCAATATTCTCATTTTTTATGTATATCACACATTGTTAATATACTTAGTGAGATACTTACTTATCATAATCTCATGTTAACCATATATATGTCCATATATATATCATCATGTCGTTTTTACAAGTTTTAACGTTCATGAATCGCCGGTCAACTTGGGTGGTCAATTGTCTACATGAAACTCCTTTCAAATAATCAAGTCTTAACAAGTTTGATTGCTTAACATGTTAGAAAAATTTAATCATGCAAATATAGTTTTCATTTAATATATAATCATGGAATAATCATGGAAAAGTTCGGGTCACTACAGTACCTACCCGTTAAATAAATTTCGTCCTGAAATTTCAAGCTGTTGGAAGTGTTGACGCATCTTCTGGAAATAGGTGCGGGTATTTCTTCTTCATCCGATCTTCACATTCCTAGGTGAACTCGGGTCCTCTACGAGCATTCCATCGAACCTTAATAATTGGTATTTTATTTTGCTTAAGTTTTTTATCCTCACGATCCATTATTTTGACGGGTTCTTCGATGAATTGAAGTTTTTCATTGATTTGGATTTCGTCTAACGGAATAGTGAGATCTTCTTTAGCAAAACATTTCTTCAGATTCAAGACATGAAAGGTATTATGTACCCCGGCAAGTTGTGGTGGTAAGTCAAGTCGGTAAGCTACTGGTCCAACACGATCTATAATCTTGAATGGCCCAATGTACCTTGGATTTAGTTTTCCCCATTTACAAAATCGAACAACGCCTTTCCAAGGTGAAACCTTAAGCATGACCATATCCCCAATTTCAAATTCTATATCCTTTCTTTTAATGTCCGCGTAATTCTTTTGTCGACTTTGGGCGGTTTTCAACCGTTGTTGAATCTGGATGATCTTCTTGGTAGTTTCTTGAATTATCTCCGGACCCGTAATTTGTCTATCCCCAACTTCACTCTAACAAATCGGAGACCTGCACTTTCTACTATAAAGTGCCTCAAACGGTGCCATCTCGATACTTGAGTGATAACTGTTGTTGTAGGAAAATTCTTCTAACAGTAGGTGTTGATCCCATCTGTTTCCAAAGTCAATAACACATGCTCGTAGCATGTCTTCAAGAGTTTGTATAGTCCTCTCACTTTGACCATCGGTTTGTGGATGATAGGCAGTACTCATGTCTAGACGAGTTCCCAATGCTTGTTGTAACGTCTACCAGAATCTTGAAACAAATCTGCCATCCCTATCAGAGATAATAGAGATTGGTATTCCATGTCTGGAAACAACTTCTTTCAAGTATAATCGTGCTAACTTCTCCATTTTATCATCTTCTCTCATTGGCAGAAAGTGTGCTGACTTGGTGAGACGATCGACTATTACCCAAATAGTATCATAACCACTTGCAGTCTTTTGCAATTTAGTAATGAAATCCATGGTAATGTTTTTCCATTTCCATTTCGGGATTTCAGGTTGTTGAAGTAGACCTGATGATTTCTGATGTTTAGCTTTGACCTTAGAACACGTCAAACATTCTCCTACGTATTTAGCAATATCGGCTTTCATATCCAGCCACCAAAAGTGTTTCTTGAGATCTTTGTACATCTTCCCCGCTCCGGGATGTATCGAATATCTAGTTTTATGTGCTTCCTTAAGTACCATTTCTCTCACATCTCCAAATTTTGGTACTCAAATTCTTTCAGCCCTATACCGGGTTCCGTCTTCCCGAATATTAAGATGTTTTTCCGATCCTTTAGGGATTTCATTCTTCAAATTTCTCTCTTTTAAAATTCCCTGTTGCGCCTCCTTTATTTGAGTAGTAAGGTTAGTACGAATAATTATATTCATAGCTTTTACCCGCATAGGTTCTCTGTCTTTTCTACTCAAAGCGTCGGCTTCCACATTCGCCTTTCCCGGGTGGTAACGAATCTCAAAATCGTAATCATTTAACAATTCAATCCACCTACGCTGCCTCATGTTCAGTTGTTTCTGATTAAATATATGTTGGAGACTTTTGTTGGTCGGTATATATAATACTTTTGACCCCATATAAGTAGTGCCTCCAAGTTTTTAATGCAAAAACAACATCGCTCAATTCCAAATCGTGAGTCGTATAATTTTGCTCATGAATCTTCAATTGTCTGGACGCATAAGCAATTACCTTCATTCGTTGCATTAATACGCAACCGAGACCTTGATTTGAGGCGTCACAATATATCACAAAATCATCATTTCCTTCAGGCAATGACAATATAGGTGTCGTAGTTAACTTTTTCTTCAACAATTGAAACGCTTTATCCTGTTCATCTTTCCATTCAAATTTCTTCCCTTTATGCGTTAATGCAGTCAAGGGTTTTGCTATTTTGGAAAAATCTTGGATGAACCTTATGTAGTAACCAGCCAGTCCTAAAAATTGGCGTATATGCTTCGGAGTTTTCGGGGTTTCCCACTTTTCAATGGTTTCAATCTTTGCCGGATCCACCTGAATACCCTCTTTGTTTACTATGTGACCGAGGAATTGAACTTCTTCCAACCAAAATGCACACTTTGAAAACTTAGCGTACAGTTTTTCTTTCCTCAGTAACTCTAGCACTTTTCTCAAATGTTCTTCGTGCTCTTGATCATTCTTTGAGTAAATGAGTATGTCATCGATGAAAATAATGACAAACTTGTCAAGGTATGGTCCACACACTCGATTCATGAGATCCATGAACACAGCTGGTGCGTTAGTCAATCCAAACGGCATAACCATAAACTCGTAATGACCGTAACGCGTTCTGAAAGCAGTCTTCGGAATATCATCCTACTTCACCCGCATTTGATGATACTCAGAACGTAAATCAATCTTCGAATAAACTGACGAGCCTTGTAGTTGATCAAATAAGTTGTCGATTTTTGGTAGTGGGTAACGGTTCTTGATGGTAAGTTTGTTCAACTCTCGGTAGTCGATACACAACCTGAATGTACCATCCTTCTTTTTGACAAATAAAACAGGAGCTCCCCATGGTGATGTACTTGGTCGTATGAAACCACGCTCTAATAGTTCTTGTAGTTGGCTTTGGAGTTCCTTCATTTCACTGGGTGCGAGTGTGTATGGAGCACGAGCTATTGGTGCAGCTCCTGGTACAAGATCTATTTGAAATTTAACGGATCGGTGTGGAGGTAGTCCCGGTAATTCTTTCGGAAATACATCGGGAAATTCTTTTACGATGGGAACATCATTGATGTTCTTTTCTTCGGTTTGTACTTTCTCGACATGTGCTAGCACAGCATAGCAACCTTTTCTTATTAGCTTTTGTGCCTTCAAATTACTAATAAGATTTGGCTTCGCGTTGCTCTTTTCTCCGTACACCATTAAGGGTTTTCCTTCTTCTCGTACAATGCGAATTGCATTTTTGTAACATACGATCTCTGCTCTCCCCTTTTTCAACCAGTACATGCCAATTATCACATCAAAACTCCCTAACTCTATTGGTATCAAATCAATCTTAAACGTTTCGCTAACCATTTTAATTTCTCGATTCCAACATATTTTATCTGCCGAAATTAATTTACCGTTTGCTAATTCTAGTAAAAATTTATTATTCATAGGCGTCAACGGACCACTTAGTTTAGCACAAAAATCTCTACTCATATAGCTTCTATCCACACCCGAATCAAATAAAACATAAGCAGGTTTTTCATCGATAAGAAACGTACCCGTAACAAGCTCCGGGGCTTCCTGTGCTTCTTCTGCATTAATGTTAAAAACTCTCCCACGGCTTTGTCCATTATTATTTCCCTAGTTTGGGCACGTAGTTTTGTAGTGGCCCTTCTTCCCGCATCCATAACAAATAATGTGGGCATTACTTATTTCTTTACCCGCTGGTCCATAAATTTCGCACTTCGTTGCATCATGCCCCTTTATATTACATTTGATACATGATGCCGAACAAAAAGTAGTTGGATGGTACCATTCACACCTTAGGCATGGAATTTTCTGGTTTTGATTGCCAGTGTTGTTATTGAGATTGTTGTTGGGATTGTTGTTGTTGCGGTTGGTATTGTTGTTGGGATGATTGTTGTAGTTGTTGTTGTTGGGATGGTTTTTGTTGCGTTTGTTGTTGAGAAACATGGTGCGATTGTAGTTGTGATTGTTGTGTTGATTTTTGACGCGATAGTTACTGTTGTTGTGTTGGTGACCCTTGTCACTATTTTCTTCCCACTTTCTCTTGACTTGTTTCATTTTGGCCTCCTCGGCCGCCTGTTCTTTAATCCTTCCCTCGATCTGGTTTATAAGTTTGTGAGCCATTCGGCTTGCCTTTTACATTGAAATGGGCGCGCTTGCACTCACATCCTCCTAAATTCTCTCTGGTAATCCCTTTACAAACGCATCGATATGCTCTTCTTCATCTTCGAACACTCTTAGGCACAATAAACACAACTCGGTGAATCGTCATTCGTATGTGGTGATATCGAATCCCTTCATTCGTAATTCTCTAAGCTCTGTCTTGAGCTTATTGACTTCGTTTCTGGGACGGTACTGCTCGTTCATCAAGTGTTTGAATGCTGACTACGGTAGTGCGTAAGCAGCATCTTGTCCCACTTATTCGAGATAGGTGTTCCACCATGTTAACGCAGTACCTGTGAAGGTATGCACGGCGTACTTTACCTTATCTTCTTCAGCACATTTGCTTATACCAAACACAGATTCCACCTTCTTGGTCCATCGTTTCAGTCCGACTGGTCCTTCAGTTCCATCGAATTCCAGAGGTTTACAGGCAGTGAAAGCCTTGTAGGAGCATCCTACACGGTTTCCTGTGGAGTTAACTCCACTGCTAGACCCTGAGTTATTGTTGTTGTTTTGCATTGCAGCCTGTACTACGGCTATATTTGCTGCAAGGAAAGCATGGAAGTCTTCCTCACTCATGTTCAAGTTCTGACGAGTAGTCTGTGCCATTTCCTTCAAAAATAGCCAAAAGAATTAAGTTAATCATATAGAATATTAAGAGTAGTCAATAGTATTCCGTAGCATAATATGAACTCATTTATAAAAGCTTTTTCTTTATATTAGCGTTTTATAAATTTTAATTCGGGTAATACCTACCCGTTAAGTTCATACTTAGTAGCTAACATACAATTCAACTACTACAATTCTATATGAAAAACTGATTATAATAATATTTCACGTTCAAACTTTTATACAATATTTTACAAACTTACAATACCGCTATTTTACATATATCATGAAATATAGCACACAATAACTTTGATACAAAGTAGTTTCGAAGACAATCCTAGTTAATACGCAAGTCGTTCAACAAAGGCAATAAAGACACGTAATTCATAAGTCCAGAAACAAGTCATGCATTCTGGTTGTACTAATATTATTTCCCATCCTTGGTTATGTGGCAGATAACCATTGTGACCGTTAGCTAGGCAGCATGTTGTAACGTCGTCAAAAGGACGAGGGTTTCGTAATGCCCAACAGCCCCGTAACAATCTAAAAACCTTGTTTCTCACCCCAACTACCGAATCCGTCACTTGTGGGAAGGTTTTATTTAAAAGTTGTAATCCGATGTTCTTTTTCTCAATTTGGTGAAAAGCGAACATCACTAACCCGTAAGCATAACATGCTTCTTTATGTTGCATGTTAGAAGCTCTTTCTAAAGCACGAAGTCCTATGTTGGGATATGTTGAGTCAAAATAGGTCTTAACCCGTAGCGTAAAATTGCACTTGGGTTCCCCGCATTTAACGCTTTAAAGAAAACACGGCGTAACTTAAGGTCTCCCCAATGTGATATACCCCGTCTTTCAAAAGAAAGCATTTTATAAACTAAGGCATGCCTGGAACGTTCTTCAAATGTTCTACAAACTAATTTTGCCGTAAAAAATTGTGCCGACGAATTCTGACCGACTCTAGACAAGATTTCATCAATCATGTCCCCGGGTAGGTCTTCTAAAATTTTTGGTTGTCTATCCTTAACATCCATTTTTTGTTTTTATACTGTAAAAATAAACGATGGTTAGATTCATAAAAGATACTTAACAAACAATACAAGAAATTTTTACATATAACATAAAAGTACAAGCACACTTCAATATATATATATATATATATATATATATATATATATATATATATATATATATATATATATATATATATATATATATATATATTACACATCATGGTTACTACTCTTCATTCCGACTCACTTGTTTCTTCCTCTTCGAACTTGGTTCGTTTCGCTAATTTCCTAGGGATATATGGTGCTCCCCTAATACGAGCCGTTCTTTTCTCAAATGGTCTAGAAAAACCTGGTGGCTTAGATGTTCCCGAGTTATAGTGAAAGTTTAAGAAATACGGGTGTTTACGGTACACCCCATCAGGGTACTTCATGTTAACATAAAGTTCATCGGTTTTGGGCTCGGGCTTTTCTATTTTGATGCCATTTCCCTTATTGTTTTCTTTTGGTTTTTCAAATTGGGTCGAAGTAATTTCTATAACATCATCAGAATCCTCATCGGGATCCGATTCATCAGAAAACTGGTAATTTTCCCAATATTTTGCTTCCTTGGCGGAAACACCATTGACTATTATTAACTTTGGTCCATTGGTTGAGGATTTTCTTTTATTTATCTGTTTTTTTGTGGTTCCTAATATTTCCCCCTCCGGAATTTCTTCTTCCGGTTCCTCTTCTTCCGGTTCCTCCTCTTCCGGTTCCTCCTCTTCCGGTTCCTCTTCGAGAATTTGTGAATCTTCCCAATATATATTCGACTATTCATTATTATTAGGTGAGTCGATGTGATTTTTACTAGAGGTAGACATCTATCACACAATATCAAACACGTTAAGAGATTAATATATCACATAATATTTACATGTTAACAATATATAGTTTCCAACAAAAAAATGTTAAGCAATCATTTTTCAAGTAAACACGGTCGAAGTCCAGACTCACTAATGCATCCTAACAAACTCGATAAGACACACTAATACAAATTTCTGGTTCTCTAGACCAACGCTCAGATACCAACTGAAATGTCCCGTTCATATCGATTATAAACGTTCCATATTAATTGATTTCGTTGCGAGGTTTTGACCTCTATATGAGACGTTTTTCAAAGACTGCATTCGATTTTAAAACAAACCATAACCTTATTTTATCGATAAAGGTTTAAAAATATTACGACAATTATCAAATAATGATAATCTAAAATATAGCATTTTCACACGACTATTACATAATGGTTTACAATAATATTACACATCAACTTAAGTCTTCGAATGCTGTTTTTAAACAATATTATACAAGCATGCTGACTCCAACTCTTGTCCATACATTAGCAAGCAATAACGGAAGCTCTTAATAATCACCTGAGAATAAACATGCTTAAAACGTCAACAAAAATGTTGGTGAGATATAGGTTTAACCTATATATTTATCAAATTGTAACAATAGACCACAAGATTTCATTTTTTTTCATAAATATACATCTCATATCAGGCATTTCGCAAACTGCATAGAGATAAAATTCATTCATATGTTGAACACCTGGTAACCGACCTTAACAATATGCATATAGAATATCCCATCATTCCGGGACTCTCATCGGATATGATAAATCGAAGTACTAAAGCATCCGTAACTCGGATGAGGCTTGTTGGGCCAAATAGATCTATCTTTAAGATTCGCGTCAATTAGGGGCCATTTCCCTAATTCTTAGGCTACCAAGCTAAAAAGGGGCATATTCGGTTCGATAATCCAACATAGAAAGTATTTTCGATTACTTGTGTCTATTTTGTAAAACATTTATAAAACTGCATGTATTCTCATCCCAAAAATAATAGATTTTTAAAAGTGGGATTATAACTCACTTTCACAGATTTTTACTTCGTCGGAAATTTAAGACTTGGCCACGGATCGATTCACGAACCTATAACAAATATATACATATATATCAAAGTATGATCGAAATATATTCACAACATTTTTTATTACG
The DNA here is from genome assembly GCF_046630445.1 of Rutidosis leptorrhynchoides. Lineage (NCBI taxonomy): Eukaryota > Viridiplantae > Streptophyta > Magnoliopsida > Asterales > Asteraceae > Rutidosis > Rutidosis leptorrhynchoides. The sequence continues at coordinate 381,240,315 of NC_092336.1, read as the reverse complement.
TTTTAATGATTTAAGTTTATTAAGTTAGCGGTCCAACGTTAGTAATCTACAACTAGTTGTCCACAGTTAGATGTACAGAAATAAATCAATATATATTATCTCGAATCAATCCACGACCCAGTGTATACAAGTCTCAGGCTAGATCACAACTCAAAGTATATATATTATTTTGGAATCAACCTCAACCCTGTATAGCTAACTCAAGCATTACTGCATATAAAGTGACTATGGTTGTTCCAAAAAATATATATAGATGGGTCGATATGATATGTCAAAACATTGTATACATGTCTATGGTATCCCAAGATTGCATAATATATGTTAGAATACATGTCTAATACAATATAAGTTACTTAAGTTATGGTTAGTCTAGATTTGTTACAAAATTTTTGTAGCTAAAACTAGCAAATTTATCCAATTTTGTTTTAACCGTCATTTCTTCGTTTCAAATCCGTTTTGAGTGATTCAAGTTGCTATGATTTCATAATGAACTGAAATTTATGAAACTAAACAGAAAAAGTATAAGTTTATAGTCGGAAATACAGGTTACAAGTCATTTTTTAAAGAGGTAGTCATTTCCGTCGAAAAAACGACATCTTGATGACCATTTTGAAAAACATACTTCAACTTTGTGTTTAACAATGATTTTTGGTTATAGTATCATATTCATATGAAATATTATTTTTCTAGAAAACAAACTTCCAATTCAAAGATTAAGATAGTTTTTATTTTTCTAACCCAAAACAGCCCCCGGTTTCACTACGACGGCGTATGTCCGGTTTTAAGGTATTTTTCGTGTTTCCAGGTTTTAAATCATTAAGTTATCATATCATATAGATATAGAACATGTGTTTAGTTGATTTTAAAAGTTAAGTTAGAAGGATTAACTTTATTTGCGAACAAGTTTAGAATTAACTAAACTATGTTCTAGTGATTACAAGTTTAAATCTTCGAATATGATAGTTATATATATATGAATCGAATGATGTTATGAACATCATTACTACCTCAAGTGTAGTAGGTAAACCTACTGGAAATGATTAAAAATAAACTTGAGCTTCAAAGGATCTTCGATGGCTTGGAAGTTCTTGAAGTAGAATCATGATACGAAAACAAGTTCAAGTAAGATTACTACTTGAATTAAGATAGTTATGTTTATAGAAATTGAACCAAAGCTCGAATATGATTCTTACCTTTGATTTTGAATGAAAACCTACTGAGATTAACAAAATTTTCTTGATCTTGGATGATTACTTGGAATGGATTTGAAAGCTTGGAAGTAATCTAGCAAGTTTGAAAGATTTATTGAAGTGTTCTTGAATGGTTGTTTTTATGATGATTAAAGCTTGTAATTGAAGATAAAAGATGGTGAAAATGCTTGGAGATGATTAAGTATGATGTTAGGAGTATTTTGAGAGAGAATTTGGAGTGTAAGTATGAGAAAATGGAATGAAAAAATGAGGTGAAATCATAAAAATGTTTTTACTCATTATAAAGAAAGAAAAGATTCTTAAGTTTGTTTTCTTGCTAAATAATTCATGCTAGTTGACAAATGGTTGGTTCCACATGTTCCTTAATCATTTAAGGCTGCTAAGGAGCAGATTTTTATGTGTATATACCAATAGTGTGTACATCTAGGAGCTGGGTATTGTACGAGTACAAATACGGTTGCATATGAGTAGAATTATTGATGAAAATGAATGAGGATGTAATTGTAAGCATTTTTGTTAAGTATAAGTACTTTGATATGTTTCTTGAAGTCTTTCAAAAGTGTACTAATACATCTAAATACACTACATGTATATACATTTTAACTTAGTCGTTAAGTCATCGTTAGTCGTTACATGTAAGTGTTGTTTTGAAACCTTTAAGTTAACGATCTTGTTAAATGTAATTAATTCATTGTTATTATACTTAAATGAGATGTTAAATTGTTATGTTAACATGATAACATGGTGTATGAATATATCTTAACATCATATATATATATGTTAAAATACTATTACAACGATAATCGTTACATATATATATTGTTTCGAAATCCTTAAGTTAGTAGTCTCATCTTACTTGTATAGTTCATTGTTAATACACTCAATGATATACTTAATTATCATTTTATCATGTTAAATATAGTATATCAATATCTTAATACAATACATATGTATTTAGTAAGACGTTGTTATAACGATAATCGTTATGTATATCGTTTCGAGCTTCATAATTCAATATTCTCATTTTTTATGTATATCACACATTGTTAATATACTTAGTAAGATACTTACTTATCATAATCTCATGTTAACCATATATATGTCCATATATATATATATATATATATATATATATATATATATATATATATATATATATATATATATATATATATATATATATATATATATATATATATATATATATCATGTCGTTTTTACAAGTTTTAACGTTCGTGAATCTCCAGTCAACTTAGGTGGTCAATTGTCTACATGAAACTCCTTTCAAATAATCAAGTCTTAACAAGTTTGATTGCTTAACATGTTGGAAACATTTAATCATGCAAATATAGTTTTCATTTAATATATAATCATGGAATAATCATGGAAAAGTTTGGGTCACTACAAGGATGTTAACTATCTTCCTTAATCCACTCCTTGATACATCATGTCGAGAGTTTAGCTTCACTAAGCTTTTCACCAAATCTGGTGGACATCTGATTACAACATTTGTCCTTTAATAAGCCACACCAACAATCTTTTCCTCCCATCGAAAGATCAAAGCTTACTTGGATAACTCATATCTTTAGTGAGATACGGATTGTTCCCACCAAAAATACAATCAATTTCTTAAGTCCCTTTAAGAAAATTAGTTAGCTAAATAAGATGGTGTTCTTATTACAAGAACAAAGCCGCTAACTTGATCACCCCAATTTAGAAGCTCACACTCACACACAAGGTTATTACAAGTGATAATTTATGCTACTTCTTCGACTAATTCAAAGAAGTAGCTTATAATGAAAAGTAGTTAATGATAAGAATTTAAATTAGTTAATGAAAAAGCATTTAAGTGCTTATCTTACAGTAATTCTATATTGGGTACAAGATAGAATGTCCCTCTAGCTAATCACATATCTAATCGTATGTAATGAAGCTCTATATGATCTTGCGGTATTTGAATAGAGTTTTGGAGGGCTCGTGACATCTTTCAAGCTTTGAATATGTCTTCCTTTTATAGCCGAAGAGATAAGCTGGACAAATTGTTCACAGTTGAGCTACGGTTGACTACAGCTTTGACCGTTGCTAATAGTCCAAATAATATAGTCGTTTGATCAACGGTTCTTCTTTTAAATCTGGGTGGACTCTTGCTCCAATTATGTTACCTGCAAAAGATGTGCAATAGCCTAGACAAATGCTATAGGCTTAAAATGTTTGAATTATCTTGGAAATAGCTTTAAGAAAGTGATTTGTCAAACATTTTGGGCAAGTCTTTCTTTCTTGGTATTCCATATGAATACTCATTAAGTGAAGTGGAGATCTGGATCACATCCAAACTATAATTCAAAGTTTTGTCAAGAGTTAGCCGTTTGAACTACATTGATAAAGCAACTTTTGCTTTAATCAATTAGTCGATATCATCAACTAACGGCTATAGGCATTAAGCATTGACTTTAATCCTAAGCATATATATAATCTTATGATCTGAACTGAATCATGTGAATTGGTCATACATGCAATAAGTGTGATAGATTTTAAGAAAGTTAAGGTTATCTACTTAAACCCACATGCATTTTCTGTTCAAGTATTTAAGCAGGAAACATGTATTAATCATTTGAGCAAATAGCATGCATTAGTCATTTAGGCACAAAGCAATAATCATGTTCTAAGTATATCAAGGTATAACCGCATATGATTTTGCTTTTTAAGTGGTATGCATTTTGCTTAGTGTTTCTAATCACTTAAAGACATATTCATATAAGCATATAGATTAGTACACCTAGATATAAATGACATTTTTTAATAAGAGCATGTTCTAAGTATGTTAGACAATTAATGTCATATGGTCTTATCCAGAACTTAATTCCATATGATTTGATCTAAAGGTAAATATCTTTATTTCAATTAAGCACATATACTTGTAACAATATGCTAGATATTGTGATAACCCGGAAATTTCTGACCAAATTTAAACTTAATCTTTATATTATTTCGACACGATAAGCAAAGTCTGTAATGTTGAGTCTCAAAAAGTTTTGGAACTATATTCATGTAATCAATTACCCTTTGACTGTGCTCGACGATTCACGAACATTTATGTGTATATAGTTATGTATATATAATATATAGTTATATTAATTGAAAATGTTAACAAAGTATTAGATGTATAATACTTTACATGAACGTATTTGTTTCAATATATGTTTAATATATTTATCGACGGAATTAAAAGATAATATCAAATTATTGAATTATCAGATATATTGTGATATGATTACGGGTCTATGTTATGAGGTCCACTGTGATTTATGAAATCTATTCTTTTTGATAACATTCGGAAAATGGTAAAATGATTTATATGTAAGAACAAATATGTCAATTAATAGAAACTAGACAAGGGTTAGTAGAGATTCCTGTTTAATTTTCAATTCATATTTTATAATATTTTCCTCGTGACTTTGATAAGATAACTATGTTAACTTTCATTTTATTTAATAACGTGGAGTGTAAATAACTTAGATATTGGATATCGACAAGTTAAGTAACTCGACATTTTTTCATTAAGATGATTTCATACGTTTATTTAACCTTTGGACTTTATCACATGCTTCACCAACAGACTATAATTTAAAAACTTGAAACCTATTACGAATATATATAATTCTACTTTTCTAAAACGTTTTATGATATAACGATTTCCATTATTTTAACCTTTTAACAAAATGATTCTTAAATATATTTAGTTTTGGAAAACAAAATTATCATATTTATTTGATTTAGTTTCAGACGTACAAAAATGTTTTCAGTTTAAAAAGGACTTATTTATTATTAAAATGTATATAACTTTTATATATATCTAGAACCACTTTTGACAACTCATTACTTAACCAATATGATAAAGATAACGATGTTTATATTTTATTTTATTAAATATATATAACGAATTAAATTAATATTATATATATTTATACGCGTATTATACGTACATAGTTTTATACTTTTACTATACTTTAACTTTACCTTTACTTTGCTATTACTTTACTTTAACTTTAATAATTCATTTTAATAATTCATACTTTAATAATTCACATTAATAATTAATACTTTAATAATTCACTTTAATAATTCATACTTTAATAATTTATTTTAATAATACATACTTTAATAATTCACTTTAATAATTCAAAAATCTATTATAAATAGAATTCAATAGGTTTCATTATTTCATAGAAACTTGAAAATATATTTCTCTAAACTCTCCCAATCGATATATATATATATATATATATATATATATATATATATATATATATATACTCTGTATTATTTCAAGATATTATTAGTATACATAAAATACTACGACGAGGTTCTGCTCGCATGTTTTCAGAATGGGTTTTGCGAGAGGGATAGGGCTAAGAAAATTATGGGTTATAGCTATAGAGGTTATGGATAATGTTCGAGAGTATGCTCATGAGGTCAAACTAGTGTTTATCATCTCCGTTGCATCTACATACTTTTCTGCAATATTGAATCACAATATTGATACGTGAGCACTCATAACTTAACTTTTATATATTAGTAATATATCCCTGACTAGTGCTCGAGTATATATAATAATGCATGCTTGTATGTTTAATTTCGTCGTTAAATAGTTTATGATAGATCATGAGTTTAATACACATACTACTGAGATAAGGTATATGATATGCATGTCGTTGAAAAGCTGGCGAAAAATCAATAACTTTTCATTTAGATATCGAATAGTTTCGATGAACGGATTAAAAGATGTAGTCAATTGAATTATCTATAATTTTAAGTATTATTGTTAAAATAATTATTATTATTACTATTACTATCGTCGTTATTATCGTCGTTATTATTGTTATCTAAATAATAATAATAATAATTATTATTATTATCATTATCATTATTAGTATAAATATTATCATTAAAAATTGTTATTGTTATTACTATCGTTATTATCATTAAAAGTTATTGTTAATATTATTGATAATATTAATATTATTATTAGTATTATCATTAATATTTATTATTACTAGTATCATTATCAATTAAAACTAATATTAGTATCATCTAATTATTATGACTAATATTATTATCGATATTATGAATGCGATTTAAAAGAGGACTAAAAACTATTAAAAAAATCGATTAGGAAATAACGAGTATAAGTATCATAATAAAATTAAAATATTGTATGATATTGATTTAAGAGAAAAATATCCTTTTTCATTATTTTTATCATTATTATTATTATTATTATTATTATTATTATTATTATTATTATTATTATTATTATTATTATTATTATTATTATTATTATTATTATTATTATTATTATTATTATTATTAAAAGTATCATTTATATTAAAACTATCATTTTTATTAAAATTATCATTTTTAATAGAAATGTCATTGTTATTACAAAATATCATTTTTATTATCATTTTAGTATATTAAAAATTATCATTTTGAATAGAATTATTACTATTATATAAGATATTATTATTATTACAGTTAATATAAAAAAGTATCGTTATAATTTTCATGATTAGAATTATCATTTTATCATAATTAATATCATCATTTGTAAATATAAATATTGTTATTATTATTAGTAAAATAATAATAATAATAATTATTATTATTATAAAATAATACAACTGTTACTTATTATTATTATTATCAATATTATTTTATCAAACAAATATGTAATACAAAGATATTTTTACCACACGTAATATAATTACATTAATAATACATACCACCATGTTTTTATAATATTGAGTGAATTGTATAAATTTTATTACTTCAAATATATAAAAGTATATTTTTATATATAAATTTTAATATAAATTTTTATATATTAATAAATGACTTGTATTATTATTTACTCTAATAAAATTTGATAAATATATTTAAATATATATAACAACTATATTTAAGCTATATAATAAACATGTATGAATTTTTGGAAGCCATTTTGGGTCAAATTGATTTTTGTTGACTTTTGCATGATAATCTCGAGCATTAGGATTGTGATACACTACGACTTGACCTGAATTTGTTAGACAGATATTGACCAATATATAAATATATATACGTAATATAGGTTCGTGAATCCGAGGTCAACTTTGCACTTGTTCAATGACGTCATATGTATTTTTACTATTAAATACAGTATAGTGAGTTTCATTTGCTCCCTTTTTAAATGCTTTTGCTATATATATTTTTGGGACTGAGAATACATGCGCTGTTTTTATAAATGTTTGACGAAATAGACACAAGTATTCAAAACTACATTCTATGGTTGAATTGTTATACCGGATATCGCCCTTGTTGAACTTGGTAGCCTAAGAATTGGTGTTTATTATAATTGCCACCAATTAACGTGAATCCTAAAGATAGATCTATGGGCTTTTACACTCCCCAATCAGAGAATTTGAACTGCTTTAGTACTTCGATGTTTATATGTTTGGGGATATTCTAGATGCATTTTGTTAATGTCGGTTACCAGTTGTTCAATCCATATGAATGAATTTTAAACACTTGCGAGTGTATGATTATTGAATAAATGAAATCTTGTGGTCTATTAAAATTATGAAAATGATTGATTACGATAAACTAATGAACTCACCAACCTTTTGCTTGACACTTTAAAGCATGTTTATTCTCAGGTATTAAAGAAATCTTCCGCTGTACATTAGCTCATTTTAAGGATATTACTTGGAGTCATTCATGGCATATTTCGAAAGACGTTGCATTCGGGTCATTGAGTTTATCAAGATTATTATTAAGTCAATTATAGTTGGATGTATTATGAAATGGTATGAATGTTGTCAACTTTTGATGTAAAGAAAGTTTGTCTTTTAAAAACGAATGCAATGTTTGTAAAATGTATCATATAGAGGTCCAATACCTCGCGATGTAATCAACTATTGTGAATCGTTTATAATGTATATGAACGGGGCATTTCAATTGGTATCAGAGCGGTGGTCTTAGCGAACCAGGTCTGCATTAGTGTGTCTAACTGATAGTCGTTAGGATGCATTAGTGAGTCTGGACTTCGACCGTGTCTGCATGTCAAAAGTTTTGCTTAACATTTTTGTCGGAAATTGCCTGCTTATCACTCTTAGTCTAGACACATCTTATTGCATTGATTGCATGAATAGTGTATAGACAAAATTCATATCTTAGCGTATCTGCTAATTCATATCTTAGCGTATCTGTTACTGTAAACTTTGCCTTACATATTCCGTAAATTCCTCCGTAATCTACGAAATCTTTTGCTATATATATATATATATATATATATATATATATATATATATATATATATATATATATATATATATATATATATATATATATATATATATATATATATATATATATATATATATATATATATATATATATATATATATATATCCTATGTAATTAGAATGCCACCCGATAGCCGAAAAATCATTTCATATCGAAAAATCCTTTATTCAATCGTATGAAATGGAATTCATCATTAGTTCAAGTTCCTCAGATTCCGAAATGGAATCCCACTCAAGCTCCGAAAGCAGTGTGACCGAAATGGATCAACCAATTAGCCATCATCTATTCTAGATGAATTGGGGATGGGTTCGTAGCCTCCTTAATCATTGGAGACAAGAAGAAGGCGATCCTTTCCATCCACCACATTGTCTTCTTGGCGAAGAACCTGAAGCACTTACCGCGAACCTGTCTAAAACACCATTTTCTCTCTCATTTCCAGAGTATCTCATCATGATTATATACTACATCAAATTCTAGATTTTATTTATCCGCTCGTCCGAACAAACAATCATCCCAGTGTAATAGAAGAAGTCAACGAGCTTTGTGCTCGGGTAGTGGCTTTGGAAAATATGGTGCAAAGGTTACAAACACCAGCAGCATAACCAGTACCACCATCAGCAACACCAACAGTACCATCACCACCACCAACAGTAACATCCGCATCCCACACTTCAACATCACAACCTATATCCCACGAGCACCAATGTCATACGCTCTGTAGATACCAAGGAATACCAACAACAACAAACGATGAAGTATTGATTCATAACTTCATTGGAGAAACACTCCGCAACGATTATATAGTCTCTAAAGTCTTAGAGATTATCTATTCTAGCCCTAACCATAAATCAGATGAGTGAACCAAAAGGATAGAAGGAAGAATAGAAATCCTGATAAGAATGGTGCGTGATTTACAAGCTAGACTTGTTTTACCAACAATATCAACAGTACCATTAGCATCACCAGCACGGTCAGTGCTGTCAGCATCGTCAGAATTAGCAGCACTTAAAACATCACAAACTCCGCCAGTTCAAGAATCACCGTGGACATCATCACTAATCAACAACACGTATATTGTATCAACAAGTTATTAAGTATGAACCCATTCCTCTAAAGGATTTATATGCATATCTTATATATACAAATTTTGAAACCATAATAAATCTTTCCGTACTAAGCTATTATGTGTGAATCTTAACTACTCGGTTGATTCATATTATTAATATGCAATGATGTACGTCCTTCATCCGCAAGTTAACCATCGTTAACTACAATCTCTGTCTAAATTCAATAAATTCCAATTCATAATAAATCAAGTGTATTATTCAAATATATGTTTGATTTTACACTTTCATCAGTGATGTACTCGAAACTTTTCAAATAACATCATTCGTACCTTGCGAAGTTCACAAGAATTCCACGAACACCAACATCATTCACTGAATAAATATCAATGAAAATGAATAATGAAGTACTGATTCATAATTTCATTTACGTTGAAGTGATAATCTACGAAGATTACGAAATTTCTAAAGTTTTTGGGATTATTCATTTCTAGTTCTAGCTGAAAATCAAATGAGCTTAATATGATATTAATTCATTAAATCTGTAATACATCTGAAGAAAATATACACATATTTTCATAAGGGTTGTAATAAAATTCTCTGTACAAAACATTACTTGTGATTTTTTTTAACGGGTAGGTAATACCCGAGAAAATATATAAGTTCACAAATAATATGTTACATTCTTTGAATCTGATTCAGCAAATCATCCATTATTCTCCCTAATTTTACAATAATATACACTATTTCATAAAAATCAAAACGACCATACTCATTCAAGTTCAATTACATATTTTGATTTTGAAATTGCAGAATTCAATTCAAGATATAACCGGTATCATCACTCTTAGATTCCTATATCTTTCAAAGCTATACTTTGACTTCAACACTGTGCTAGAACATCATATGTATATTAATGGCTTCAATCTGTGTTCAAACCCTCCGAAATTCCTGAAGACACTTCAAATAATGAATAATCGAGATGATGATCCAACCACATGTTACCCACAGTTATGTATCTGATAAATCCTCGAAACCAAAGTCATAGTTTAACACGTATCCGTGTCAGACCCTTTGGCATTTACTAGCTAAAATAACTTTTCAATTCCTCTCCAAATTAGTCAGCTTTGTCACAGCTCCAGCAAGGCAACTTCGACTTTTCAGTTGAAACAGTTTTATTATAACCTCGATATATAGGTTGCCCTTTCGCCATTATTACCAGGGAGCCGTTTATGTTCCACCACATTAGCAATAAACTTATTAACAACTTCACTAATCTTTGATTTTTCGAAAAATCATTTACTCATCTGCATCTTGTAACGAGAATTGCCATACGAATCATTGGGAATTAGCAATCAGTATTTTGAAATCTCGCAGCATGTCAACGCCAACAGTTATACATATAATGTCTATCTCCTGGACTTACATACTGCGAATGTGAAGTTTCTGAAAAACACCCTAAACTGCGAACTAGTTCTCGAAATTTTGAAAAATGCTATTGAAGCAGCAAAAACTGTAAACAACCTTAACAGTAAAAAGTTGATGATAAAGAATAGTGTATTGGCAAAGCTCAGAAAAAGAGAAGTTTTGGAACTGAAAAACGGATAGAGAAAAGTATGAAGGAGGCTGTGGACAAATTACAAAGGCTGAACCTGCCTTCAAAGAATCCAAATGATTCAGTATCTGCTGAAGTCATTAACGAATACCTTGCTCCTGACTCTAAACCCCCATGAACAATATTCTTCATCATCCTCTGATATTAGAAATTCTAAGATATCATCGCATCTTTCATTATAAATATCCTCCATATTTCTGAAGATATTTCCATAATTATTCTATCTGAAATTGTTTACCTCTTCGCGCTATCTGTATTACATCATAAAAGAAACTATTTTAGTTTCTAAATTCTGAAACCTTCGAGTTCAAAATAGGAATGTTTTTGAAGAAGTGTTGGGAACTGAAGCATGAATTAGTATAATATAATGACACTTGATCACCAACGTGATTATATTACAGTAAGTCATGCTGAGTTTCTAAATGGAACGTGATAATTCACAGATCATAACGTCATCATGTGCTATATTACACGACTCTTGTATTCTATTTAACCTCTAAAAATATCAAGAAAATATTTTCTTGATGATTCGGTCTTTTCCGAGGTATTCTGGTAATTTGACAAATCAAGATCGTGCCATTACAATTTTCTTCTTAGAACATTAGCCATGTTCATTCGAAACTCCATAACTACGAATTCTGGACCATTACTTGCTATGTTTAATAAATAGAAGAGAAAACAGAGCATGAAGATCCAAAATAGAAATTGGAGTATAAATCGCAGCAAATAGAAGAGAGCATTAACTGGAGATGACAATGATTATAGAAGACAGAAGCAGGGACTTTGAAATATAAAGGAGGATATAAAGCCCAACGACAACTCGAAAATTATAAACCATATATATCGATGCATATAGCAATATAAAGACACGGGAGAACTAAAAACACTATAAAACCAAGAGTATAGTAGAAGTAAATAGATTCTTCTGGCGGTAGATGAAAAAGAAGAATGACAGATATGAAAGTAAGAAATATATCAAGAAGCAGAACTGGATGAAGCATATTGAAGAATGCTTTAAAGTACGAATTGAGAGAGAAAGAATAGAAGGTGTGAGTTGTGGAAATAAGGAAACGAAGGGGGTGGATATATAGTAAAATATCCGACAGAGCAATCAAAACAGATTATCGCATTTAATCAAAGCGGATCCTAATTTCCTTAATTATCGAAGAACCAAATCTTATTACGAATATTTTCTTCTAAATTCCTTGAATTTCAGAAATCAATAGTGACTACGTCACCGGTTAAGTCAAACCTACATTTATTCATTTTCATTTTTTTTGCGATAACTTCACTCGTAATCTTCACATAAACGAATAGTTTATTCCATACTACTCACTGATGATAAAACTCTAATTTCCAACTCGTACGCATCATGAAAACGTACTTATTGCCATCCATGACCATTCCACTCAAATTTCAGGACGAAATTTCTTTAACGGGTAGGTACTGTGACAACCCGGAAATTTCCGACCAAATTTAAACTTAATCTTTATATTATTTCGACACGATAAACAAAGTCTGTAATGTTGAGTCTCAAAAAGTTTTGGAACTATATTCATGTAATCAATTACCCTTTGACTGTGCTCGACGATTCACGAACATTTATGTGTATATAGTTATGTATATATAATATATAGTTATATTAATTGAAAATGTTAACAAAGTATTAGATGTATAATACTTTACATGAACATATTTGTTTCAATATATGTTTAATATATTTATCGACGGAATTAAAAGATAATATCAAATTATTGAATTATCAGATACATTGTGATATGATTACGGGTCTATGTTATGAGGTCTACTATGATTTATGAAATCTATTCTTTTTGATAACATTCGAAAAATGGTAAAGTGATTTATATGTAAGAACAAATATGTCAATTAACAGAAACTAGACAAGGGTTAGTAGAGATTCCTGTTTAATTTCCAATTCATGTTTTATAATATTTTCCTCGTGACTTTGATAAGATAACTATGTTAACTTTCATTTTATTTAATAACATGGAGTGAAAATAACTTAGATGTTGGATATCGACAAGTTAAGTAACTCGACATTTTTTCATTAAGATGATTTCATATGTTTATTTAACCTTTGGACTTTATCCCATGCTTCACCAACAGACTAGAATTTAAAAACTTGAAACCTATTATGAATGTATATAATTCTACTTTTCTAAAACATTTTATGATATAATGATTTTCATTATTTTAACCTTTTAACAAAATGATTCTTAAATATAATTAGTTTTGGAAAACAAAATTATCATATTTATTTGATTTAGTTTCAGACGTACAAAAATGTTTTCAGTTTAAAAAGGACTTATTTATTATTAAAATGTATATAACTTTTATACATATCTAGAATCACTTTTGACAACTCATTACTTAACCAATATGATAAAGATAACGATATTTATATTTTATTTTATTAAATATATATAACGAATTAAATTAATATTATATATATTTATACGCGTATTATACGTACATAGTTTTATATTTTTACTATACTTTAACTTTACTTTACTTTACTATTACTTTACTTTAACTTTAATAATTCACTTTAATAATTCATACTTTAATAATTCACATTAATAATTAATACTTTAATAATTCACTTTAATAATTCATACTTTAATAATTCACTTTAATAATTCATACTTTAATAATTCACTTTAATAATTAAAAAATCTATTATAAATAGAATTCAATAGGTTTCATTATTTCATAGAAACTTGAAAATATATTTCTCTAAACTCTCTCAATCGATTTATATATATATATATAAATATAAATATATATATAAATATATATATATATATATTTACTCTGTATTATTTCAAGATATTATTAGTATACATAAAATACTACGACGAGGTTCTGCTCGCATGTTTTCAAAATGGGTTTTGTGAGCGGGATAGGGCTAAGAAAATTATGGGTTATAGCTATGGAGGTTATGGATAATGTTCGGGAGTATGCTCATGTGGTTAAACTAGTGTTTATCATCTCCGTTGCATCTACATACTTTCCTATAATATTGAATCACAATATTGATACGTGAGCACTCATAACTTAACTTTTATATATTAGTAATGTATCCCTGACTAGTGCTCGAGTATATATAATAATGCATGCTTGTATGTTTAATTTCGTCGTTAAATAGTTTATGATAGATCATGAGTTTAATACACATACTACTAAGATAAGGTATATGATATGCATGTCGTTGGAAAGCTGGCGAAAAATCAATAACTTTTCATTTAGATATCAAATAGTTTCGATGAATGGATTAAAAGATGTAGTCAATTGAATTATCTATAATTTTAAGTATTATTGTTAAAATAATTATTATTATTACAATCGTCGTTATTATCGTCGTTATTATTATTATTATTATTATTATTATTATTATTATTATTATTATTATTATTATTATTATTATTATCATTATTAGTATAAATATTATCATTAAAAATTGTTATTATTATTACTATCGTTATTTTCATTAAAAGTTATTGTTAATATTATTGATAATATTAATATTATTATTAGTATTATCATTAATATTTATTATTACTAGTATCATTATCAGTTAAAACTAATATTAGTATCATCTAATTATTATGACTAATATTATTATCAATATTATGAATACGATTTAAAAGAGGACTAAAAGCTATTAAACAAATCGATTAAGAAATAACGAGTATAAGTATCATAATGAAATTAAAATATTGTATGATATTGATTTAAGAGAAAAATAACCTTTTTCATTATTTTTATCATTATTATTATTATTATTATTATTAAAAGTATCATTTATGTTAAAACTATCATTTTTATTAAAATTATCATTTTAATAGAAATGTCATTGTTATTATAAAATATCATTTTTATTATCATTTTAGTATATTAAAAATTATCATTTTGAATAGAATTATTACTATTATATAAGATATTATTATTATTACAGTTAATATTAAAAAGTATCGTTATAATTATCATGATTAGAATTATCATTTTATCATAATTAATATCATCATTTGTAAATATAAATATTGTTATTACTATTAGTAGAATAATAATAATAATAATTATTATTATTACAAAATAATACAACTGTTACTTATTATTATTATCAATATTATTTTATCAAACAAATATGTAATACAAAGATATTTTTACCACACGTAATATAATTACATTAATAATACATACCACCATGTTTTTATAATATTGAGTGAACTGTATAAATTTTATTACTAAAATATATAAAAGTATATTTTTATATATAAATTTTAATATAAATTTTTATTTATTAATTAATGACTTATATTATTATTTACTCTAATAAAATTTGATAAATATATTTATATATATATAACAACTATATTTAAGCTATATAATAAACACGTATGAATTTTTGGAAGTCATTTTGGGTCAAATTGATTTTTGTTGACTTTTGCATGATAATCTCGAGCATTAGGATTGTGATACACTACGACTTGACCTGAATTTGTTAGACATATATTGACCAATATATAAATATATATACTTAATATAGGTTCGTGAATCCGAGGTCAATCTTGCACTTGTTCAATGACGTCATATGTATTTTTACTATGAAATACAGTATAGTGAGTTTCATTTGCTGCCTTTTTAAATGCTTTTGCAATATATATTTTTGGGACTGAGAATACATGCACTGTTTTTATAAATGTTTGACGAAATAGACGCAAGTATTCGAAACTACATTCTATGGTTGAATTGTTATACCAGATATCGCCCTTGTTGAACTTGGTAGCCTAAGAATTGGTGTTTATTATAATTGCCACCAATTGACGAGAATCCTAAAGATAGATCTATGGGCTTTGACACGCCCTAGTCAGAGAATTTGAACTGCTTCAGTACTTCGATGTTTATATGTTTGGGGATATTCTAGATGCATTTTGTTAATGTCGGTTACCAGGTGTTCAATCCATATGAATGAATTTTAAACACTTGCGAGTGTATGATTATTGAATAAATGAAATCTTGTGGTCTATTAAAATTATGGAAATGATTGATTACGATAAACTAATGAACTCACCAACCTTTTGGTTGACACTTTAAAGCATGTTTATTCTTAGGTATTAAAGAAATCTTCCGCTGTGCATTAGCTCATTTTAAGGATATTACTTGGAGTCATTCATGGCATATTTCGAAAGACGTTGCATTCGAGTCGTTGAGTTCATCAAGATTATTATTAAGTCAATTATAGTTGAATGTATTATGAAATGGTATGCATGCTGTCAACTTTAGATGTAAAGAAAGTTTGTCTTTTAAAAACGAATGCAATGTTTGAAAAATGTATCATATAGAGGTCAAATATTTCGCGATGTAATCAACTATTGTGAATCGTTTATAATGTATATGAATGGGGCATTTCAGATATATTAACTTAATCATGTTAGATAAACATTTAGGCGCATAACAACTAATTACGGTAATATCTAAGCATATAGAAACTAATCATATAACACATAACAGCTAATCATAGTAATGTCTAAGCACATTGCGCCTAATAGCTAAACACATAATTGTATAAGTGTATATTGATGTACAACTCATGTTTAGGAAGGAGCTTCTCCTAATTGGAACTTGATGACTATTCCTAAGATGTCTAGATAGATTTTAAGCTTGAAAGTCATCAAACAATTATGTGTTTGTGATGATTAGTTCTAAGTTATATGATGTTCAATGGCAATAATTATGTTCAAATATGAAAGAGATTGAACCTTGTTAATTATCTTTTTGGAACCTCTTGTGAAATACATTAGATGAAGTTTCCACCATTGACACACAATGGCAGTGCCAAACTATCTGAGAATATATATTTGTAAAGTATAGTTTGATTAGACAGAGCTACAGTCAAATTGTGGCTTAGCCGTTATGTTGACCGTAGTTGACAAAGCATAGACGGTTCATCCAATGGTCCAACCATGACGTTTGCCAATGCAAGCTTTTTATTAAAATGATACACTTGGATTTAGACTTTATGTGTTGTTGTCGTGTACTAGAGAAAAGGTAGGTTTCTAAACTTGCATTTTTTACTTTACATTACTTTTAAAATTGTTAAAGATCATTGTCATATCAATGACATCATCAAAACATAGATTAACATTTGAATATTAACGTTGGATATTAAACCAATATTCTCCCCTTTTTGATGATGACAAACCTATAAGTGATGACAAGTACTGTGCTATAAAACAACAACTGTTAACATCACTTGACGTACTTTTCTCCCCCCTTTTGTCGAAGAAAAAAAGGTTAGCTTCCCCTAGAACTAAGCTTGCCCTTGAGAATACTCCCCCTTAAACCATTATCTTAGATAACATAAATATAAGCGTAAATAAGGTTGGAAGTCTATTGATCATCAAGTAGTAAGTGATAAATGCACATAAGAAACTAGCATGTAATGTACACAATGAATATATATAGCATATATGTAGCAAGAAATAGTCATTGATCACATACCAATGTGTTCTAGACACGTGATTTAATGATATTTGGCGAGATCATAAAAACTATTATCATAAATGTCCATGGTGTTGCTAGCATCCTAGAGAGTTTATGTTAAGTCCTTATGTGTTATGTTAAATGTTTCTCAACATAATTCATATGTCAAAATACTCCTAGTATGCATTAAGTTGAGCAGTGTGAGCTTGAATAGGCAACGTAGACTACTTAATGTGGATTGATATTAGGCAGTCCTTAGATGAGAGTGTAATAAGGCATCCTATTCATATCCCTAGCTGTAACATTGTTTGATGCTTCTTTAAGAATCTTCGAACATAGGCATGTCAGTTATTCTTATCTTATCACTAGATTTCTATAGAGTAAAAAAGTAAGTAGAACACTGTTGACCTATTCATCAAAATTATTAGCAGGTAGTCTATAGTTTAGAGGTTTCTAGTTGAAGTTCTTCTCATGCTAAATAATTATAAGCACATAAGCATGCGAAAGAAACATGTATAAGATATACTTCTAAATAAATAAGCATGCAAGCATTCAGTTAAGTTTAAAGCATATAGCAGGAAAGCATGCTATCAATACATCGATTTTGTTATTGTCTTTTATTTTAAGAGTTAAGGATATTAATTGTTTGTTTGAGATTAGTTTAGATCAAGAGTTAAACATTGTTTTGATCACAAACATAAGTATATTTAGTTCAAAAGACTTCATTTGCTCTTATTCCTTCAAAACACATGACACAAATTTATCTAAAGATCATAGTATGGATCAGAGACATCTTCTGAATTTGGTTCTGGTGGATAAGAAAATGAATAAATTTTGGGAGTAGAGAAATCTGAATTTGAGTCAGAAGTTTCCTCCAGGGAATGATGAACATTGGATGGACCAATAGTTTTTGATAGTTATCTTGCTTAGGGGTCAAGATGATAGGTTCAAGTTTGGATATGCATTGATCTTGGAATTGATCTAATTTTTTAAGTTTAATGAAAAGTTGAGATAGGTGAATTCCATATGGGAGTGCATAATTGTGATGTTCAAAGCATTGTTTATTTCCTCTGGCCATAAGAAGTGCTAAGTTCACATCAACTCTTTTAATGGCACACCAGATGAGGGTTGCTTCAATTGATGTCATTAAAAAGTTGTGTAAGTAACTAGAGGGGGAGGGGGGTGAATAGTTACTTAATACGATTGTTAAAACTTTTTCGCTGATCAATAAGATTTGAACAATATTTGATCACCTTAATCCACTCAAACCAATGTGTGGTGTGTTTATGTTTGTAATAGTGCGAAATGTAAAGTAAAGGACACAAGGATTTTTAGTGGTTCGGGTATATGTTAACTAATCTACCTTAATCCACTCCCCGATTCACTAATCAAGATTTCTTGTTTCACTAAGCACCTTTCTCCAAATCCGGTGGAGATCCGATTTACAAGCCTTGTACTTCTTCTTAGACAACAAACCTAATCCTTTTATCCCTTTGAAGGATTACCTCCAACTTAGATCAACTTGTCTTCACCTTGGACAAGTTTTAATCCCCAATGAGATTAATCAACTCCCTAGTTCTCTTTAAGGAAGATGATAGCTAAGCTAGCATATGCTTCTAATTACAAAGTACAAAAACTCACCTTTTTCTAGTGTAGATAATCTTAAGACAATTCTAAGGATTATTACAACACTATGCAAACTTACAAAGATTAGAATTTGAAAGTAAGTTTACAAACACCCCTTTTATAATCTATGAGATTATAAAACTTCTCTTGCTAATCACAAACATTTATATAATTGGTATGTTCTTATGATTCTCTGATGAATTTGAGTTGTAGCATGCAAGAGGTCCAAGTCTTCAAAGTTCTCCAAGCCTTGCTTTTTATATGGAGAGATGAAAAGTCAGCCATGTCTACGGCTTGACCCACGGTTGAACGTGGGTCGACCGCACGCGATTCAGTCCAAAATATGTATCTGTTGTATAGTCGTTTGAATCAGTTTTGGACATCACTCTTTGGACACTTTACTTCATTTATCACCTGCAAAAGATACCCAACATCCTATACAAGTACTATATGCATTAAATGTCCATTTACCTTGGATGTATTGCCTTGATAGTGACTTATCATGCTCAAAGTGGAAAGTCTTACATTCTTGGATACAAGTCATGATTATCATTTGAGGCAATCTCCGTTTTGTCATAATCCTTTATTTATAATTAACATATTTGCTAAATCTCTATTGGTTGGTCAATATGTCATTGATGACACAAACCCACTTTAATCACAAAGCATGCTAGTATTCAAATTTGAACTTGTTTGCAATTAATTAAGTGTGTTAATGATGTCTTGACAAATTAAGCAAATAATCAATTAAGCATGTTGCAAGGCATCAAGTTAATCAAGTTTAAACTTTTTCATAAACTTAATTTTAGACTTAAGCAAACCTATGTGTGTTAATTATTCATTGTCTTTTAAGATTACTAGATTATAACATTTTAATCATTATCCAGGTAGCACAAGTATATAATGATGTAGTCCAAATACTAGTTGGTGAAATCCAACTTGTAACAC